>NW_016157471.1:259496-288417 GCF_001687245.7 Rhagoletis zephyria
AACAGAGGAAGAGGAAGGCCTCCTCTGCGTTGGAAAGACCAGGTGGAGAAGGACTTGGCTTCACTTGGCATTTTCAATTGGCGTCAGTTAGCACAGAAGAGAAATGACTGGCGTGCTGTTTTGGACTCGGCCAAAATCGCTTAGGCGGTTACAGCGCCAAATAAGAAGAAGAAGAAGAAGAAAAATCTGTGCAAAAGGTCTTACATTTTTCTATTTAATGCTAAGTTAATTGCATTTCTTTGTGTTCCTTATTTATAGTTGCGTTCTTTTGCAAACGAGCGAAGGAAAGAACATAAAAAAAAAATATTCCGATGAATTGATAACCTTCTCTAACGTTTTGCATGACGAAAATTACGGTTCCATTTTGTTTGTGGTTAAACTTTCTGTTGTCGGAAAAACAAGAATTTACTGTAGAAACAGTTTAATTTGTACATGGCGAGTCCGGACATAGGCAACGGCTTTGCGAAAATCCAACGAAACCCCACCAGGAACAAATAGAAAACTACCAATTTAGAATAGTAGCCCAAACGTTTTGCAACTCATATGCTTTCTACGCACGTGCGTACACATGTTTGAATGTATGAACGTATACACACATATGTATGTATGTACCAGTATAGTTTAAATTTGCCTAACATAAATTATTTGGCGAAATTGCAGCTTTCAAGTGGGGTGTACTTGCTTGATATAGAATTGTTGGGGTGGCCCTAAAGTGTTTTTCCTGTCGATTTGATATTTCTTTCCTTCTTTCTTACATCAGCGCAAGAGAGCCTCTTCTACGCAAGTACAATGTTTGTTTTAAATTTTAACATACATACTAGCATGGGCCGAAAATCCGCTTTTTAAGAAATTTGTTTAGTAATAGCAAGAATATGGTTCATTATGCTATAAAAACAATCTGTGTGAAAGATGAAAATTTTTGGTCAATATCTTAGGCACGCCCTAGTCCATCAAAGTTCAATGTGCTCAAAAAATAAAAATTAATAAATACATTAATTAACAAATTTTTTTTTCTAAAATTGCAAGAATCTTCGAAAGTATCAATCCTACTTTATTTGGTATATGAACCATTTTGTATAGAATCGAAGTAAGCTAAGAAAAAATTATTTTAGCACTTGAGCTTTCATGGACTTGGGCGAGCCTAAGATATTGACCAAAAATGTTCACCTTCCACACAGAATGTTTTTAGAGCTTTATGAACAAAATATTTGCTATAACCAATCAAATTCTAAAAAACAAGATTTTCGGCCCACGCTAATACATATGTACTTATCTGGTGTGTTTCCTAATCGTATCGTATATTTTTTGTGAGACAAATGCACAAAACAGATATAAGGGGCAAAAGTAATTTATGAAAAACCACATATCTGCGTTAGATTTGGAGTTATGCTCCGAAAGCAAACCCTAAAAAAAATTCCTTGTATCTGGACANTACAAAACAGATATAAGGGGCAAAAGTAATTTATGAAAAACCACATATCTGCGTTAGATTTTGAGTTATGCTCCGAAAGCAAACCCTAAAAAAAATTCCTTGTATCTGGACACTTTCATCTAGAACGCGATAGCGGTCATGGAACAACCGAGCGTTGCATTAAAAAGCACAACAGTGCCATTCATATTTCTTCCTCGAGTCTGGGGGGTTTCGATCTCAATGGTACTACATATATTAATATGTTACCGGTCAAACCCGATCTTAAGACAAACTAGTTTTTCCTGGGAGAAATTAGTTCTATCTGTATGGATCCGAAAAATCCATCTAGCGCGAAGTCAAGTTGGACGCAAATATATTGTGGACTACATAGTTGGAGTTGGACTGATGAGGGTTATTTTTTTGAAGCACGGCCGAAGACCGCTTACGCAGAAGGCAGTTCTGCTCAAAAATACTGTGGCGCCTGATCTAGTTTAGCCTAGTCAAAACCAGTTTGTCCTAAGATCGGGTTTGGCCGGTAATATATACATGTATTCGTTGCTTTTACTCAAGAACTAAAAACGGATTCCATTTATAAAAATACTGTCACGGTGAAGACGTCTTTTACACAGAACAAAATTTTTTCGGGAATTATACAAAAACTAAAGGATTTTATTGTTGAATTAATTCACCTGAAAATTTTTGTATTATTCTCTGCTCAAAAGAGGCAGAGGCAGTATGTATGGATACAAGTAAGCTTTCGTTCATAAATCAACTACATGGATATTTTGAATTAATTCCCTTTTATTGATCGCATTTGCCATAAGTTTTCCCAGAACCTTAACCCTTCGTCTGACAAATGAGCCCAGCTAGCCCATTTCCATTTTTAAATTACAGAAAAAGGTACTTTAAATATAGCTAGAGGCTTGAAATTTCAAGTAGCTTACTAAAGTTTAGTGAACTACCAATATGTAAAAAATATTACCCCATTATAATTTTACCCCCCTCCAAAGCTCTTCCATGTTACTCGGAGCTCGCTTGTGCTATGCTAATCCTCTCTTGACCACAGCGCTCAATTTTTCGATGGCGTTGAGGTCTGGGATTTGTGCTGCCCACTGCATTACGTGAAAAATTTGCTCAAGCAGCCGGCGGTGTCGAATATTTTCAGAATCCTTTGGATCTCGGTCCTGCTGGCAAACAACTTCTTCCGCAGGGCTAGCGCTTTTGTCTACAAAGTCCGGCAAATTTGTTTGGAAGATATGTTCATTATACCTTTTATATTAACCCATGGCACCAAATGCCAGCAAGTAAAACATCCCAAGCCATTAAGCTGCCACTGAAATTTTGTATAAGTCACGAGAATTGGAGCTTTTGGACTGGAAAGGGGTAAGATGGTCCGATGGAACGAAAATTAATTGGTTCCACAGCGATAAAAAGGCATATTTTTGGGAAAGACCTCATCAACATCTTCAAAAACAACATGCCAAGAAAAACGTCTAACATGGCCAGCACAAAACCCAGACCTCAAAGCTATCGAAAAATTGAGCGCTGTGGTCAAGAGAGGACTAGTATAGCACAAGCGAGCTCCAGTAACATGAAAGAGCTTTGGAGGCGAGTAAAATTGTAATGGGGTAATATTCCAAGCGAAATCATAGAAAACTCAGTAGAGAGCATTTCCAGACATATGAAAATCGCTATTAAAAGCAAAGGAGTCTCCACAATCCTCTTGATATATACCTCCTAAAATCTCAAAACAGAAAAGTTCAAAACTGAGTGAAGGGAGTTGCGTTGCGTTTTTGCTGTCAATCACTTGTTAATTTTTCTGTATACTAGGCTTTATACCTTAGATAATAAGGACAAATTGCTGACAATTTTAAAGCAAACCGCTTATTATTAAAAAAGTAATGTTACTGTAAGTAATAAAATGTCGAACATGCACTGGATTTTGATCGCCACTGTATTTAAATAATAAAATAAAAAAGAAAGCCCTTAAATTAAGTAAATATTTAAATAACATACAATAAATAAGTTTAACTGAACAAATATTGCACATAATTTCTATACAAATGCATACAATTTGCATGTGGGCCAGCCAGACTCATGCGTACCGAATGTGCCAATCGAAACATGTGTCTGACGGAGAGTTAATCACAATATATCTGTTAATAATTATATAAGCAACAGAAATAAAAACTGAATAGAAAAAAATATGATTTCAAATAAATTATTAAAATAGCGTGTTACAATATCGAAGTCTCTATAAATCTACATATTTTTGTAGCAACTCCATATTGTAGTACTATAAATATTGAAATATTTTGATACAGTGGGCTTCATGCATACAAAATTATAATTTAAAAAACTAAAACCTCCCTATTATAATTCCCATTCGTACTGTCATCAGGTATGTAACCTGAGAATAGAAATCGCTGCATCTTTTAGGCGCATCAATATTACATAGTTACATCCCGAGCTAATAAAGGGAAGGTAAAAAAGGTGCGCCGGGTATTTAATGTTCAGCTTCGCCCGTAGTTTGACTTTTTTATTTCTTTTACTGCACATAAATATGTACACATATATATTATTCCGTAACAAATTTCCAAATTTTGCTTTTTGCGGGGTTTCTTGAAGTGAGGGTCAAAACGACCCTTTCAGGTGGGAGCTAATAGGAAAATATTTCCCATGAAATTTTACTATATAGGTATGTCTTAACCTTTATTTTCGCCTAGACATTTAATTTAACTATTTTTTCCACTTATTTTGAAAACTATTTAGGCCGGGAGGGACATGAAAACTTTAATAGGCCATTAAATAAAAATACGAGCTAACATTTGCAAATCCATCAATTATTTTATTACTGGATATGTATGCTTTCAGAAAATATTAGCAAAGTCCGGGCAGGTTTGAATTGTCATAAAATTGTCGAATCATCTAATCACATAAATCGAATCACATAATACGTGAAGACAGTTTTTATTAACGAAATCAGTTTTGCACAGTGCATTTAATTAAAAAAAAAATGAAAAGGCTGGGCCTTCAGATGTGTAATAACAAAGGTTCTACTTTTTCGAAGAGGGTTGCCACCTGTGCCAAAAATTATAAGATGTAGGCTGTTCAAAAATGAGGTGTCAAATGAAAAGGCTTGGCCGCCAGGGTTGCCACCTGTTTGAAAATTATAAGGTCCTCACCGTTCGTTGGATTAAAAAATGAGGTGGTATGGAGGGTATGTCCACAGATGTGCAGTAAGCCTTTCATTTAAAAATGAGTTCCAAATAAATAATACGCAACGGCATTTTGTGTTTATGGCATCTAGTACATACATAAATATGTATGCTTTTTGTACCCAGATAGGGAAAATTCATTATCTGCTAGTCACTAGATTTTTGAATACTGAATAGTTTCATATTCTACTTATATATTTTTGAAAAANAGTACCCAGATAGGGAAAATTCATTATCACTAAATTTTTGAATACTGAATAGTTTCATATTCTACTTATATATTTTTGAAAAAGATATTTTTAATAGCTTAGCACTTCATTCTGAAGCCTGTGCATTAAATATTTTCCAAAGGTACAGAGGTATGTATATGTTAGGGCTAGTTCAGTCTAGGCGAAACTAGTTTGCCCTAAGATCGGGGTTGGCCGGTAACACATACATACATACATATGTAGGTATGTATGCATATGTGTTTCCTCGAATACATGATTTTAGACTTAGGCGGTTGTTACTTGCGATCTGGTATATCATCGAATAAACGGATAGTGGCTCCGCCTTCCACAAAGGTATGTAATTTATTTACCTGTATACTTACGTACGTAATGAAAATTTAACATCAACAAGCTTCACAACCAAAGAGGAAAGGGAAGGACTAAACTAAATATGTAGTTTCGGCTGAAGTTTCACAGCCAGCTCACCTGAGGGTGATAGGACATCTGAAAAAATATTTGAATACAAATACACACATTTTATATGTACTCGTATTATTGAGGCAAATTCGGCTACTCATTCAGAATAAATATCCACAAATTGCCAAAGGGCAAAAGTTGCTGCACAATTTTAATAAAATTGCTGGCACAACTTTCCTTCCGATGTCAGCTATTTCGCCTACTGCATTGGTAATGGTTATTTATGGTGATGACTTGTTTCGTAATAACAACCAAGCGCCCAGTGGATCAAAATGTGCAAAAAACATAAAAAAAGAAGTGTGGGTGACAGGGAAGTTGGCGCGCCAATGAAAGTGTGATGTGGTTCCTTCTCTTGTCTTTAATTAAGACAAGGGTATAGATGCAATGCGTCAAACAATAATAATTTATTTATTTACTTAACATTATCACGCATATCCCACAGTTCAGGGCTGAGAGCGATGATATTTTGAGTGTAAGAAAACATATTTAATTTTATTAAATGGAATTCTCCGGACCAGGATGCATAATACATATATACATATCCATATGTATAAATTATTTTGTGTCTATGTACATATATCACACATGCTGCTACCGCACATTGGGACGTTTACATATAAGCTGCGGCCAAAAATTAGTAATCGTAGTACAAGTTCCCTGAAATTTTAAGTATATACTGGTTTTAACAAGAAAAGCAATAATCTGAAAGAAGGTCAAAATCGGTGAATATATATTATCGTTCATCAGTCCTAAATAAATAGGCGCAAATATTAAAAACTTATATTTTGATGAAATTTTGTGTACCCTGCTCGTTTACAAAAACATTTTCTTATTTGGAGATAATAAGGAGTTTCTCATTATGGACCCTCCTATAAAAGTTTTTTGGCCCCAAGGACTAAATTTTATGAATTTTTGGGAAAATTAATAAACAAATTTATTTGATTTATAAAACAGTTCGTATTTTTTCTTTTTAAAAATGGCAGAACTAAAAATTTACAATACCAAATGGTAGATATCGAATCTGATTAAGAGATTCGCGAGTCATAAATATCTACACTTTATTGCATTTCCTTCCTATATTGCATATTATTTATTTTATATAGTATACACATCATAGTGATTTCCTTCAGCTATACAATAAAAATTCAACAAATTGTTCAGGAGGTGTATCTATTAATATATTAATATAATTTGAATTTGCAGTTTCAGGCAGCTGGAACAATTTCAAATATGACACGCATAGTTAATGTATACTTGACCTGTTCAATTGTAAAATAAGTTGAACATATTTAGTATACATTCCATAAATAATCACTTCTTTACCCAGGCATATATGTACATATGTATGTATGCACACATGTTCATTGACATTTTTAACATGACCTAAGAACGATTCAGCCCGCTTCCTTGAAAATTCCTAAATACTAGAAAAATTATGTAGAATTTCAAGTGAAACTGTCGTATGAATTACAGTGATGAAATTTTAAAAGAATACTGGTATACAGATATTTACAAAAACTAAACAACAATAAAATTGGCCTTTTATATATCTGCACTAGTAGAAAAATTCTTTATTTATAAATTTTATNTTATACTCACAAAATTATGTAGAATTTCAAGTGAAACTGTCGTATGAATTACAGTGATGAAATTTTAAAAGAATACTGGTATACAGATATTTACAAAAACTTAACAACAATAAAATTGACCTTTTATATATCTGCACTAGTAGAAAAATTCTTTATTTATAAATTTTATTTAAATAACCTAAACTTAAAATTTAAAATTACAAGGTAGTATTTTTAGTGATAGCAACTCAGGCGTTACGCTACAGATTTGATTACACTGTGTCTATTAGTGTTTCGATTGAAGCTTAAAATAAATAAAGGCCTTTATTTTAAAGGACTGTCCATTATTTTAACCCCCTGTCCTTTATAATTTGTTTCAAAATAAATTTCGCCTTTTGTCTTTTATTTCTTAATCTGTCCTTTAGATGACCTCTGGATTGTTCAGAGGTCGAATTTTAAATAGAGAATATGAAAAAATAAAAAAAAAATTTCCCTTAAAAAATATAATGAAAACCTTCGCGACCTTGTTTCGCATTCCACTTAGGTGTTTTTGTTTAATCGGTAGTCTTTGTACAATCTATAAATCACGAAATATTGCTAATACTGATAGGGAAAAATAATATTATTGAAAACCTTATATTTAAATATTTTCCTAGAAAAATTAGCATACTTTGAGTAAAATTCATTGTTCACAAAAGCACAGGGAAAGTTGTGCCCAGGATCGTAAGGCACGATGGGTTTTCAGTTCCTCTAAAAAAAACGATAAACCTCCGCTGGCTTTGTCGTGCAGTATGAATTATGATTAACTAATTTTGGCAGCAAAGGATGGCGAAGTCCTTGATAAGGATTTGGTTTCATTTTTCGGAATCGGTAAAGACTGGTTACAAAATCTTTCGAATTTGATCAGGTCTAACCTCGCAATAAAAAGTTTTGGTGGGAGATTTACCAGTGTTAACTTGTTGATACCATGTAGGGGTGTGAACAAAGATATTTATTTGTGTGTAGTTAAAATGTTCTTTCATGTGGTTTAGTATTTCCCTGGGGTTATTATAGTTTTGGGATGCAAGGAGTGGTGTCACATGTTGCGGAACCCAAAGTAGTATTATTTTGAGAAGATATCAAGCAGGTGACTTCGAATATTGTTGATGTAGTGCCTGCAGTGGTTGACATTTTTAATGGCTTCTGGGGCTGAAAAGGAGTCAATGCATATTAGATGCTTATCTTTTAACAGGGAAATCGCTTGTGAAACTGCAATGGTCTCTGCGGTAAAGACTGACGAATATTTGGAGAGTAAGGATGTATTAATGATAGTGTTTGTAGTGGTAATAGTGTAGGCCGCGGTAGTTGATGTCTTTGATCCATCTGTGAGGGAGTAGTTGGGAAATTTGGTTGGTATAGATTTAATATATTTTTGATACACTATTGATAGGGTAGTGCCTTTGTTGAATATGTGTAGACTNCGAAATCGCTTGTGAAACTGCAATGGTCTCTGCGGTAAAGACTGACGAATATTTGGAGAGTAAGGATGTATTAATGATAGTATTTGTAGTGGTAATAGTGTAAGCCGCGGTAGTTGATGTCTTTGATCCATCTGTGAGGGAGTAGTTGGGAAATTTGGTTGGTATAGATTTAATATATTTTGATACACTATTGATAGGGTAGTGCCTTTGTTGAATATGTGTAGACTTGTGTTTATGTAAGAAGGATCGGGGCGCTATCGTGGACGAGCGAAGGAAATAGAGTTTTGCGGGGGATGAGGGGAAATTCATTGTTTTGCAGGTATGCAGGCATGGGTTTTTAATTTTTAATATTATTTATTAATGTTGCAAGTGGGGTGTCTTTACAATTTAATGTTAATTTAAATAACTTCTGTAAGTAGCGGTCTCGCCGCATTTAAAAAGATTTCATGTTAGTAATGTAAATTAAATACTTGAGACACAATAAATTTTTTTTTTAAATGTATTTTTTACATTGTATCTAGTTTAGGCCTGTCTCCAGACTGCAAATATGCATTTTTAAAATAAATTATTTTTGACTAAGGTTAGTTGTATATTTTACTGTTATTCTGCGTAATCGCTTTTTCAGAATTCGCTATTCCCTTTTCATAATATGTGTATACACATTTTGGCCACTGTAGTCCCATTGTGTGCTGTTGTTTTTCCAAAGACTTGAAGATATCTTCCATTGGTAACATAAGTTTCTGCTTTCTTCAAATAAAAAAAAATTGACACGTGGAATTCGATCCCATTCTCGTAGTTCTGTGCATCTGTTTTTATTTTTCGTATTCCAATAATCGGCGAATTCATAATCAGCACTATTTAAAGAAACCAATTTTGTTTTACTCTTTAAGCTACCCACAATTGACAATGCCTCTTAATTACGTACGGAGCATGAGACGAGATTATATTGAAAAATACGATGAAACGCCCACCTACTTGTGTCCATCAATTTATGTATATAATCCTTTTCTTTAAATTGTTTTCTCACAAAAGGAAGGCAATGAATTAATATACTATAAGTGGAACTCCTTCTCCAGCAGTAAATTTCTATCAAGAATGGATCTAGGCACGATGTTAATTAAATTAATTACACGCCAGGCAGCCCATTTCTTAATGGAAAGCTCGAGAGCAATTCTTACTTACATATGTATGTATGTATGACATTACGTTGCATTCTTACCTACGCTGTAGGGAACTAAACTAACTACAAATGCTCTATAAGTTCACTATTTTTAAACTGGGAGTGACTACGACTCGACTACTTTCCGTTGCGTTCAACTGACTACTTTTACATGACGATATCGCAAAAAAACGTTTGTTTGTTTTCAGCTTATACAAAACGCAATGACAATGAATGTACATACATAATTGCTTTTTATTTTTTCTTTTTTAATAGAAGTTTTTTTGTTAGAAGTGAAAATTCAGAAACAAATTTTACACATACATACTTCATCGGTTGAACCTTGCATGACTTTGAATCCAATTGAAAGTTAGCTGTAATAAGTGGGCCAAAAGTTGGCTATTTTAGTTTAGTAGTGGACTACGAAATTCCCGACAGGGTATGTACATATGTATATTCTAAAAAAAAAGCATTGTAGCTATTGTTAATTAAAGAGCTTAATTTCGGCCATAAATGTTTAAACAAACACTAAGGCTATTATAATTCAGAAAGAAAGGGGTTTCAGAAACACCGATTATGAAGGAAACTNAGCATTGTAGCTATTGTTAATTAATTTCGGCCATAAATGTTTAAACAAACACTAAGGCTATTACACTGAGAAAAAGGATTAGTTTCGACAACTAAAGATATTTAGTTNTTTTCATTGAAAGTTTCCTACGAGAAATAAACGAATATGCATAGTTATTTCTCTGAGATGTTGCTTAAATTCGCAAAGACACAGTGCTCAGCAGTAAAGGAAAATGAAACAGTGGTATTTATACAACCCGCTGCTACTGGCAACGCTGTCGGCTAAGTAAACATACATAGATAGTAAAAGTCAGAAAATATTGCAAACATAGGGTAAAGTGAAAATAAAAGAAAGTGCGAAATAAAAAAAACCAAGCTGAGTACTTGCGCATCAGGTGTCTCCGCCCTTTCGATAGCTTGTGCATTGCGTTTTTATATTTGTGTAGCTCTCCTGCGGCCATCGATTCTCCGCAGCCTTCGTCACAACCCAAATGAAAGGAAGGGTACCTTTCATTGGAAAAAGGGTTGCAGACAAAAAAGCGAACCCGTCTCGTCGTAAATGTTTGTTGTTAAAATACTATCACAACAATTGTTGTTGAGCCTTTTCTGCGTCGAAACTGTCGTTTTTGGTATTGAATATAAGTCGTCGATTTGTTTCTGTTTATTTTTAAATGACGTTTTAGAAAATAAAAACCACCAGCGAGTCACTACTTGCGACGAATTACAACAGCCAGGTAAATGCGTAATTTCACGGCGTTGTTACCTTTCTGTGCATTGGTTCCACAGAAATTGCAAAAAATGAACAATAATAACAATCAGGACAGAAACAATTGTTAGCAGAAAGACCTTTCACCAACACTTTTCCCGAGATATTGCATTGGTGATTTTACAAAAGGGTTAATGTCACAAGCATTGGTATTTATTTTGAATATGCTTCTTCCGCTGTGTCAAATATTAAAAAAAATCTGAAACGGCTACAGGCACGTAACCGAGTATTTAATACGCCAATGGCTACAAAGGCAAAAAATCTGAACTAGGGGAAAAGGTAAGGTTATGATCCGAAAGCAAGTGACTAAAATACTAGTAAAAAGATGGGCATATATTTTATTCTATAGTTTTGGAAGTAACATATGTATATATATATATGCAAAACATTAGGGTGGCCCTTATTTGAAAAAGTGTACAAATACGAATAAACTAAAAGCTACTAACAGGTCCATTCTGCGCTGGTAACAAAAAATGTGTAGCCGGTAAATAAAGTCCCTGTAAATTTTTAGTCCCTTTTTGCATTCTCTGTATTCTTGTAACCCGTAAATATTGTTACCATCTCATAAGCTGGTAGCAAAATATTGCCCCGTGAAATATGCATTGGCCGAACTTCCACAAATTTTCGTAACGGCATTACCAACGTGCCTAGAATCGGGGCTATAGGAACTGGTAATATTTTTTGGTAATACAATTTGCTGGATAATTATCGGTAACGTACAGAATATACCTATAAGTGGAACATTTAAGATGAATAAAATAATTTTTGGAAGCGCCTACCAGCGACTAAAATCTTAAAAATATATGATTTTCTATTTTTTGTTTAATTTCTGCCTGTTTATTATAACTTAAGATGGAACTAAGTTTCCAAGCTTATGCACTTCATACATCTATAGCTTATAAGCGGGGCCGAAATAACCAAGACAAAATAAATTTTAATCGCTTACATAGGCACATTGGTAAATATGCTTGAAAATATGCCCACAAAACAGCAAAATTTAGTGAACTGAAAATTGTTTTTAATCAGTTCGATCAGTACGAAGTTCTTAAGAAATTCGCTACACTTTCAACTCTGGTTTGCTAGAGTTTGTTTGTGAAGAGTACAAGGCAAACTTGATTTCAACAGAAATATAGGCCCGTTCCATTATTTCAGAAGGAAAAAGTAAGACAGCAAGCTGTAAAATTTCAGATGTCAAAAACTCCTTGGACACTACTATTCACACACACGAAATAATAGCAACTTATTTCTTGGCCGTTTTTTAAAAGGCCCGTACTTAGCTTTACACATTGAAATAAGCAAAATAAGCATGATCGTTAAAATTAAGCTTCGAAACCCTGAATAAGCAAAATAAGCAATTCCAAGCAAAAGCTTAAACTTTCCGGTCCTGTTTATTAGCTTCCCAAAATACCTGAAATTAGGAAAATTGACAAACTAGTAGTCATGTTATGAAATAAAGTTGCCACTACTTGTGGAACATCAAGACCAAGGACTTTAGTTCAATTACATATGAAATTAGTTTTATATATATAGAACTATTTATTTCAAGATGATTTAGTGACTGACTCGAAATTTTTCATGCAATCAAGTACGTACCACTTAAAAGAGATTTTGCTTTTCTTTCTAGTCTTTTGGCAAAATTTGTGTAAACTTTCCAGCGAAAAACACGATTACCAAAGAAACGAAAGTGGAAAGGAGCTAGGCGATGAGAATCGCTTACCCTTTCGCTTCAAAAAGGCATTATTTTAACATGGGCATGTCATTCGCGGTAAGGCCTTACCCACAGCATTACCTTCGAACGAATCCAGAGAAGCGAACAAAGAATGCCTTACAGAGAAACTAATGTAGAATGCCTAGATAAGTACATACTTATTTATATTAAATTGAAAACAGATAATAAAGATTGTCTTAAAACATTACAATTTTTATAAATCAGTTTTTATACATACGTACATATGTATGTATTTAGGTATTTAGATTTTACTTAAAAATCGATATGTACATACATGCATATTTAATTAAGCTTAAAATTGTACTTCCTCACTCTTGTACTTCACTTCATTGACTGACTTCAACTTCGCTGCAAATTGAACAAAGCAAAACATGATTTTTATGCGAGACAAATTTCCACAGAAAGTAACGGTAGAAAAANAAAATACCTGAAATTAGGAAAATTGACAAACTAGTAGTCATGTTATGAAATAAAGTTGCCACTACTTGTGGAACATCAAGACCAAGGACTTTAGTTCAATTACATATGAAATTAGTTTTATATATATAGAACTATTTATTTCAAGATGATTTAGTGACTGACTCGAAATTTTTCATGCAATCAAGTACGTACCACTTAAAAGAGATTTTGCTTTTCTTTCTAGTCTTTTGGCAAAATTTGTGTAAACTTTCCAGCGAAAAACACGATTACCAAAGAAACGAAAGTGGAAAGGAGCTAGGCGATGAGAATCGCTTACCCTTTCGCTTCAAAAAGGCATTATTTTAACATGGGCATGNCTTAAAAGAGATTTTGCTTTTCTTTCTAGTCTTTTGGCAAAATTTGTGTAAACTTCCCAGCGAAAAACACGATTACCAAAGAAACGAAAGTGGAAAGGAGCTAGGCGATGAGAATCGCTTACCCTTTCGCTTCAAAAAGGCATTATTTTAACATGGGCATGTCATTCGCGGTAAGGCCTTACCCACAGCATTACCTTCGAACGAATCCAGAGAAGCGAACAAAGAATGCCTTACAGAGAAACTAATGTAGAATGCCTAGATAAGTACATACTTATTTATATTAAATTGAAAACAGATAATAAAGATTGTCTTAAAACATTACAATTTTTATAAATCAGTTTTTATACATACGTACATATGTATGTATTTAGGTATTTAGATTTTACTTAAAAATCGATATGTACATACATGCATATTTAATTAAGCTTAAAATTGTACTTCCTCACTCTTGTACTTCACTTCATTGACTGACATGAACTTCGCTGCAAATTGAACAAAGCAAAACATGATTTTTTTGAGAGACAAATTTCCACAGAAAGTAACAGTAGAAACAGAATTTTTGGATATTCATTCTATTTTTCAGCTGACTACGACATTCTACTTTGCATTCCCTGAAATGAAGCAAAGATGCGAAAAAAATAAAATATTGTAGGACATTCTACTTTGCATTCCCCGAAATGAAGCAAAGAAGCGAAATAAATAAAATATTGTAGGACATTCTGCTTTGCATTACCGGCAATGCCGAAAAGAAGCGAAAAAATTCTAAGGCATTATAACGCTATGCCTTCTAGAACACGTTACCACTGAAACCGATTACCGATTTTTTGCTGGGTGGTCAAAGCATAGTTCCGTGCGCAGAATCCACGTGAGAGTGGCCAGAAGCGATTATTTTGCATGCGGTACAAATCGCAGCGCACGACGTCCAGATATGTGTATCTACATACGTATCCTTTGGGTAGCGACTAAATACCCGCCACCCTAAAACTTCTCCCCATGAAAACAAAAAACTTTCCTCAGATGAGACCCTCTGGTTTTTATACGTATAAAAAACTATGATTTGAGGGTCTGCACCTGAAATGTCCGGACCCTTAATTAGGAAGCATTATGTCTTCTGATGAAGTCTAACACTATTTAAAACCCTTAAAAGCGTTATTTAGACCTGGAACTGATTGTATTTCAACCTGTCTTCTTAAAAACTGCGCTGAGAACATCTGCGAGCCTTTGACAACTCTATTTAACTTGTCACTAAGACATGCCGTTTTCCGTCAGCCTGAAAGAAATCTTTCATAACACCACCTCACAAAATTTGCAGCAGGTCTTCTTTAGAAAACTATTGAGTCATAGCGAAGTGCTCCGCCTTTCCAAAATTATTTTAAGCAATTATTGTTAACCAGCTGACATATTTTGTATCTCCTTCAATTTCACAATCTTAATATGGGGTTTCTAAAGGAAAATCTACTACCATTCTTTTATTGTAGTTTACAATTTATGTACCAAACGGTTTTAGAGAAAACAGCCATACCGACGTAATATACACCGATTTCAGTAAAGCTTTTGACAAAGAATAGCACCCGTTACTCATCCGTAAACTCGATCGAATTGGCTTTCAGCCCAGTCTTCTTTAATGGATATCTTCTTACCTCTATGATAGAACACGAAGAGTTTATTTCTAAAAATTGTTCTTCCAACGTTATTAATGTTTCCTCAGGGGTTCCCCAGGGAAGCTACCTTGGCTCGATTCTGTTCCTGATATTCATTAATGATTTTGCTTCTATAATAAAAACTTAAAAAAAATTTAATATATGCCGATGATGTTAACCTTTTTAAAACATGTTCCTCTATCGAAGAAAGGTCTTTATTACAAATAGATCTAAGTAATATGGTTAGTTGGTGTAATGCAAACTGCCACTAAACTAAACAAAATTTAAAGTTATGTGCTTCTCTAGAAGGGTGGTTCAACCAGCTGTTTATGCCATATCAAATTATACTCTGGAGCAGGGATCCAATTTTGTCGATCTTGGTATCACAATGAATTCAAAACTCAATTTCAACCTTCATATTAATGCTACAGTCAATAAAGCCAAAGGCTTTTTTGCATTTTTAAAGCGATGGTCAAAATTGTTCAAAGATCCTTATTTAATTAGACAAATATTAGAATGCATGTCTATTGTTTGCGATCTCCGCTACCAAGTTCATTCAAATGATTGAATCAATTCAAAAACAGTTCTTGCTTTTGCCATTGCGTGATTCAGAGTATAATCTCCCTCCTCACACTAGTCGTCTAAAGCTCATTAATTTGCCTACACTTGCTAGTCATATTAAGGAAAGGTTGAGGTAAACTTTAATATTCTCTCTCGAGTATCAAAACACTTTCGACCTCTGTTTTGAAGCTTCAGGCTTTACTAAATCACGCAGTCGAGAAAATAGTCCAGTTGCAAGCAACTGTCATACAGCATGCAGAAATATAAGTAGAATTGGTGTGTTCTTATGGCTTTTGAGGGAAACAGTGGGCACTCATCTTACAATCAAGGTTATAATACTTAATACTGACAATACCCATATAAATGATGAAAGTTTACGGGCTACAATATTGTGGAATAAATTCGCCTTCGATTATTAAATAATAATAGTAAAATTGTTTGGAATAATAAAATGTCTCATTCTCCTCGGTTCTGTCGTCTAAAAAATTACTATTCTTAAAGGAGACAAAAGAAACCCTTTAAGTAGAGAAAAAAGGTATTGGACGATGAAATAAAGAATCTACAATTTCACACGATAGCGCTGGAAAAGGTGGAAATCAGTATAAATTACCATTTACGTATGACCTTATTCGATGGAAAAGTGCTCAACGTCATCACTGAGACAAAATCAATGCACTCTTGTCCAATATGCACCGCTACACCAAAAAAATTTAACACTATTACAAATATAGCGAAGAATTTAACCAAACTAGATATCTCTTCAACGCGGCCTAAGTCCATTGCATGTGTGGATTAAACTTTTTGAGTTGTGTTTGCACATTTCTTATCGGCTTTCCATTAAGAAAGGTCAAATACGATCTTCATTAGATAGAACAATATGCACAGAACAAAAAATAAGATTCAAGCATTTCTTTGGGAAAATTTGCAAATAAAAGTAAATAAGCCCGTTCCAGGAGGCTGTGGTAACAGTAATAACGGTAACACAGCTAGGAAAACCTTTAGAGATCCTGCTTTATTTGCAAAATATCTTCGACTCACCCAATTCCTGATTACTTGGGAAGTTCAAAACTATTAGTTGCCCTATCTTCTTACCTATCAATTAATGCATGCCCTTTTAGGAGTCTTGTGATAAAACTTCTGACTTGTAGTATATTAAATGCTACCCTTGGTATCCCAGCTATGTCAGCTACTTTGCACAAAATAGGGTGCGTTAATAAATGCATCAAGCCAAAGCATAAGAGTCTTGTTAGTCTAAACTATAATTGATGGAAATGTCTTATTTGCGCAACTAAGTTCCAATTCGCCCTTTAACGCGCTTATTTGACATTTCCATCAATTATAGTTTAGAAATAAATTACTTATTTTTAATGAATATATAAAACTAGCTTTTACCCGCGGATTTCACCCGTCTTTATACAAATATGAAAAATACTTTATGTAAAGATGCTATACTCTCTGCTCTAATTTTGCTATAGCCGTGATAGCAGCATATGGTAGGACAGCTGTATAGCTTGGGTGTTATGGAATGAAATGCAATAATAATTTTTNCTTAATACTGACAATACCCATATAAATGATGAAAGTTTACGGGCTACAATATTGTGGAATAAATTCGCCTTCGATTATTAAATAATAATAGTAAAATTGTTTGGAATAATCAAATGTCTCATTCTCCTCGGTTCTGTCGTCTAAAAAATTACTATTCTTAAAGGAGACAAAAGAAACCCTTTAAGTAGAGAAAAAAGGTATTGGACGATGAAATAAAGAATCTACAATTTCACACGATAGCGCTGGAAAACGTGGAAATCAGTATAAATTACCATTTACGTATGACCTTATTCGATGGAAAAGTGCTCAACATCATCACTGAGACAAAATCAATGCACTCTTGTCCAATATGCACCGCTACACCAAAAAAATTTAACACTATTACAAATATAGCGAAGAATTTAACCAAACTAGATATCTCTTCAACGCGGCCTAAGTCCATTGCATGTGTGGATTAAACTTTTTGAGTTGTGTTTGCACATTTCTTATCGGCTTTCCATTAAGAAAGGTCAAATACGATCTTCATTAGATAGAACAATATGCACAGAACAAAAAATAAGATTCAAGCATTTCTTTGGGAAAATTTGCAAATAAAAGTAAATAAGCCCGTTCCAGGAGGCTGTGGTAACAGTAATAACGGTAACACAGCTAGGAAAACCTTTAGAGATCCTGCTTTATTTGCAAAATATCTTCGACTCACCCAATTCCTGATTACTTGGGAAGTTCAAAACTATTAGTTGCCCTATCTTCTTACCTATCAATTAATGCATGCCCTTTTAGGAGTCTTGTGATAAAACTTCTGACTTGTAGTATATTAAATGCTACCCTTGGTATCCCAGCTATGTCAGCTACTTTGCACAAAATAGGGTGCGTTAATAAATGCATCAAGCCAAAGCATAAGAGTCTTGTTAGTCTAAACTATAATTGATGGAAATGTCTTATTTGCGCAACTAAGTTCCAATNCTACCCTTGGTATCCCAGCTATGTCAGCTACTTTGCACAAAATAGGGTGCGTTAATAAATGCATCAAGCCAAAGCATAAGTTCCAATTCGCCCTTTAACGCGCTTATTTGACATTTCCATCAATTATAGTTTAGAAATAAATTACTTATTTTTAATGAATATATAAAACTAGCTTTTACCCGCGGATTTCACCCGTCTTTATACAAATATGAAAAATACTTTATGTAAAGATGCTATACTCTCTGCTCTAATTTTGCTATAGCCGTGATAGCAGCATATGGTAGGACAGCTGTATAGCTTGGGTGTTATGGAATGAAATGCAATAATAATTTTTTGGCGCTGCAGGTGTTTTTATTTAGGTCAAAATAACTCCAATAAATTATATAATAGAAGAAATACTATCAATTTCTTACGGCTAATAACTCCAATATGATTTCACAGCATTTTTTTAATACTTCAAAGTATCTATTAACATAAATGCATTTTCCAATACAATTATCATACATTTTATTTTCGATAAAGTTTCGGGTTTTACTTTAAGGCATTCTTGTTTATTGTCATTGCTAAATCTAAGCGAACTGGAACCTGAGGTCTTTTAAATTCGAAAGGCATATCAAAAGGAATTAAAGGAGTCATGTGACTAGTGGTTCCGAAGTTATGGCTGATATAAAATTCCACGCCTATATTATGTGCCGCGCCCCCATTTACAAAGTCATTTATATTAACCTTACTATAAGCACCTACCATTGATATATTTGCATACCAAATTTCAATTTTATGTGACTTATGGTTCCGAAGTTATGGCTGATTAAAAATTCTACGTCTATGAGATATGCCACGCCCCTTACTATAAGCACCTACCATTGATATGTTTGCATACCAAATTTCAATTTTATGTGACTTATGGTTCCGAAGTTATGGCTGATTAAAAATTCTACGTCTATGAGATATGCCACGCCCCTTACTATAAGCACCTACCATTGATATGTTTGCATACCAAATTTCAAGTTCATGTGACTTATGTTTCCGAAGTTATAGTTGATTAAAAATTTGAAGGCCTATGGGAGGTGCCACGCCCCTCGCAAAACTGACACCATATTTGCAAACAAAACCATACCTATAACATTCCCGGGGTAAAAAACAAATAAGTGTGCAAAGTCTCGTGCGAACCGTGTAGTGGTCCAAAAGTTATAAGTTAATAAACAAACAGATATCCACATATATATATGTATATAGATTATCGGTTGGTGGATTATGCATTTGAATATTGAGCCTATACATACTTTTCAGAACTTCTGCGAAATACACTAGGCTCCCCATGGTGTGTTAGTGCTGTCAAATTAGAGCACAAAATCATGGGATGCTCTGATTGGCTGGATGCTGAGTCTCGTATCATGCAATCTATGTATGTCTATATCAGCCAGGGAGGGAATTTCAAATTATGCCTAATGGACTTCACAAATAGAGCCCAAAAGGGGATGTAAGTACCACAAAGTTAAGATTGCTTCCATCGGCGTAGCCAGAATGAAATTTAGGGGAGGGCTCGACCCTTTTAAGCTGGCATTTCAGGGTACTATTTTATATATATATAAGGAAAACTTTAAATCTAGGGGGGGCTCGAGCACCCCCCTGCCCCTACCTGGCTACGCCCATGATTGCTTCCCTTTAAGGCTTTTTAAGAACAGTATATTTTCAGAAATATTAAGTCCACGGAAATAATATAAAAATTATTAACTAATTGAATTACACTGTTCAGCAGTCGGCTGGGAAATTGATGTAGCCAAGTTTTTCTAAAAGTCTGGATTGTATACAGAAAAGTGATTTCTCAGTTTTCTCAGGTTGGCGATTTTAAGCGTTTTTTTCAAATTGAAGTTGGTGGTCGCAGAGCAGCATTTAAAATAATTAAAAGTGATCAAAATGCAAATATTTATACCATCAAAAGGGATTTGAGACTGCCGTTTCATTTTTACCAAAAAGCGTTTGTTTTTACTAAAAACGCCGCGCCTGCTGGGTGCACTTTGGTGCAAAGAAACATGAAGAAACATTGTTGAGAAACTTTGTTTGCACTTTTCCTTCATGTTCCTTAAATATTTTTTACATTAAAGAGCACCCTAATGGCATGAGTACCCCATGGAATAAACGAGTATAGAAAAAATATGTAACGGTAAAAATGACACATACATACATATATATAAGGCGCCTCCAGCCATTGTGCCCCCCCTCCCCTCCCGGTCCGCTTCGACTTGCTCACCAATAATTAAAAAAAAAAATTCTTAAAAGTGCGTTATTATAGAATTGACAAGTTATTATACCTGAATCCCCTAGAATATCCTAGGGTCTAGAATATCCGGTGTTATTACTACGTCTTCATACACTTCTGGTAATTGATCACCAACCAACCAGGTCATTACATGATCTGATACTCACATTTGTAACTTAAATTGTAATCTAATTCTCCTTGGATTTACGATTATTTCAATCCTAATTCAAAATTTTTTTAAACTGGAAATCATAATAATAGACGCACTTAATTATAGATGTAATTTTATCGCCCTAATCACATATGTATATACCCAGCGGATCAACACACGAAAATTTAGCGAGAGCTTTTCTGGTTTAATTTTCGAGTTTCACTAACGTATCGAAAATAAATATGTCATATCGATGGCTGAGTGGGAGATCGACCTATCTCGGCAGCAAGTTCGAAAACGCCCTATCTCAGAAAACTTTTCAAGAACACCCCACTTCTGAATTTTATTGAAGAACACCCTATTTCAGAATTTTGTTGAAAATCACACTATCTCAGAATTCCGCTCAAAAACGCCCTACCTCAAACGAAAATACATTGAAAATGTGCTGAGATAGGGCGGTTTAGAATCGGCAGCCGAGATAGGGCGTTCTTCAACCGAATTATGAGATAGGGTGTTTTTCAAAAAAATTCTGAAATACGACGTTGTTAAAAAATTTTCTGAGATAGGTCGTTTTCGAACTGCCTGCCGAGATAGGTCGATCTTCCACTCAGCCATCCATGTATTGATTTCACTTTGTTTAATATACTTTTGACCAATGCGAATTCATACAAGGTGGTGTTGTTTCATCAGCTGTGAGTAACGTTTGATTGTCTAAATTTTTTTATTTCGCTAGCGAGTGAGCGAAAACGTGAGAGTGTTTTTATTTTCTGTCGCTCTTTTTCATTCGGCGAAGAATTGTGTTAATTTGACAATGGCCCGGTAAATCAAAAACAAAATCCAAGTAACTGTAACCACCTTACATGAATTCGCCTTGCTCTGGACTGAGACACTGCTTCTTAAAAAATATTCAAAACAATTTTTTTTTTTTTAGAAAAAATTCTTGAAAATGTTAGAACTCTAAAAGAGACGTATTAGGGGCATTAGTTATATCTACTAAACAAATTACTTCCTATATTTTCCTTTTGCAATTGTGATTAAAGTAATATTTGTGAAGGAAATTTGTGTGTAGAAACATTTTGAAGACCATGAGTATTTCTGTATGTATCTACCTTACTAAACGTACAGTTAGTGTATCTGTACGTTTAGTGCGTATGTATGCATATCAAAATACATATGTATTTTCCATTCATTTTTGTTTCACATCTTCCTTTTTCTGTGCATTAGTTGTAAGCACTTTGCCAAAGAGATTCAACACAAAATTGCAATTTATATCAGCAATATCTTTGCCTCCACTCCGCTGTGACTTACTGCAGAACAAAAGTGCCATTCAAGTTCCAGCGCGTCTTACCACGTATCTACGTTTCGTTCGACGCTTCCGATGTCTTGCATTTCAATTGGGCGCAAATGCTCGTGAACAGCAAACTTTTGCAAAACTTCCATTTCACTTCTGAACGGAAAAAGCTTTCCAACTAATAATCATAATAAGGATAGCAGGAAAATGAAATAAAGAAATGCAATGTAGCGTCAAGTTTTTGCTTATTAGGATGTTGCAAATATATTTTTTAGGAGGTTTTGCATTTCTAATATTGAACTATTACTGTATAAATGTGAGGGTAAAAGCTGTGTAATACTTTACAATTCGCCATCTGATGATTGACAAAATGTTTCAAATTAAGTATTCTATCCGTCCACATAGTAATACATACTTCTATTTAACTCATTTGACTATCCATGAAAATATCAAAAATATATTTAATTGATTAGCCCGCTTATATTATTATCTATATATTAACCCTTAATTCGGCGCATGGGGTCAAGGCCATTTCAAGTTGAAAAAAATGCCTTGGAGTCAGGGCCGTCGAGAGAAAACTCGGATCCGGGACTAAAAAATCACGGGCTGTTATATATATAGTGTATAAAAGTAAAAGCATATGGCCCAAGTAGCCGAAAACGAAACCGAGTGAACAATTTTTTTTCTCAGGTTTCTCAGATAATATAAATACTAACACTAATATCCTTCTCTCAAACACGAAAATTCACTTAATCCTGAGACACCTTTAAATCAATGAAAACTAAANCCATTATTCTAAAGGATAACACTTACAGGGAATGCATTGTTTAAGAACCTTCTCTTGGTACACATGAATACTAATATTTTACCTTTTTCTAAAAAAAAATTTAATAAATATGCGATTAAAAATAGGTGGCAACCCCAGAAAAGGTATTTATGAATTAGGGATTTTTAAATCACCTTCCATTTGAAGCCCATTTTATGGTATTTTATTTTAATTTGTTACCAATTTCGAATAGGTGGCAACCTTATACGAGTCTTCTCGGAGATAGGTCCTATTCAAATAATCTTAAAACATTCTCTGTGTACAGAATTTCATCAAAATCGTTAGACAGGGCGACTCGCTTTAGCCACTTCTTTAATTTGACTTTTATCAAAGTTGATAAATCTCACTTTTTACCGGTTTTATCAAACAAGTACTACTGTGTGCAGGGACGCACCCAGGAATACATACTTCTAAAGATATAATAATAATAATAATAATAGATTGGCGCTTACACATATGTTAGTGTTTGGCCGAGCTTCTCCTCCGACTTGTGGCGTGCGCCTTGATGTTGTCACACAAAGCGGAGGGACCTACAGTTTTACGCCGACTCCGAACGGCGATTGTATTTTTATGAGAAGCTGTTTTTCATGGCAGAAATACACTCGGAGGTTTGCCATTGCCTNACACCACAGCGGCCGATATAAAGATATATTACCAGAAAATTCGCTTCAGATAATACGCTCTTTAAAATACATTTATGCAAGTTTTATGTAGGTACAGTAGTATGTAATAAATAAATAGACTTATTGAAGTTTCATAAAGTGCACTTTATTTACATAGAATTAACAAACAACTCAAACATGTTTAACCGACTTCAAATAAAGGTGTAGGTTATCAATTCTTCGGAATATTTTTTTCTTTTTTGATGTATGCTACCGCATAACTTTGGACCACGTCAACCGATTTCAATAATTATTTTTTTATCGGAAAGATGGTACCTCAATGATCGTCCCGTAATTTGTTTAAAATCCGATCATTGAATCACGGAAAAATTAACGGTACTTCTAAATTTGTGTATGAGATTTGAAGTCGGTTGTGTTTTTTGCGCTCAACTTTCAAAAGTAATAGGAAATGTTAAAAAACAATTTTAATAAAAATAAATTAATTAATTCCAGAAATTTTTACACTTTTATGTCCATTCTCTTCAATTTCTGGTTTTCGATAGAGATATTGATTTTTCAGGATTGCCCAATTTTTTTTAATATTTCGAATACCGAAAAAGTTTACTGAACTTGTATTTTTATTATGTAGGTCATTTTGGTGGAACGAACGGTGTTAAATACATTTCAGTGGTAAACTCTTTTAGGCTGTAAAGTGTAAAAAACAACAGTAAGTGAGTATACATTGCATATTTTTAGGACAATGCATTCGCAGTCAAACTTTAAAGAGCTCGAAAAGAAATTTTCTTCTATCAAAATTTCTTAAATCAGTTTGCAGCTCTCAAGAAAAAAATGCGCATACATATATTTATTTCATCAAAGTAATTTACAGCATAAGAAATGTGCTTTTTCAAGCAACAGATATAACTAGTAATAAATAACCCCCCGAAATTCGGGTGAATGCGTTAAAGTATTTAAACTTAAGTAAAAAATAAAACGTGATAATTATGTACATACTTTAGTATTTAGCTCAAAATTTATTTAAAGAACTTCGTGAAAGACAACAAGTAATCTTGTATTGCTAGAGACCTGATAACCCAAGATAATTTTTAATGGTATTAAAAGGCCTTACTCTATGTACTCATAGCTTCGTACAGTAGGCGGTGAGGAAACAGTAATTTTTAAGGTATAGTCCAAACTTTCACAACATCCGTCCAAGGGCTTTATTAGCCGTAGTCTGAAACGCAATAATCACTTAAAATTGGCGCCGTTTCGTGGTGAAATGCATTTAGTATCACACTTTTAAACTAAAGCTTTCTTAACCTTTCTTTCAGTACGAAAATTCAACCACTGATTCTAAAAATTTTAAAATACATAAATACGTATACCGGCTAGTTTGGATCGTTCATTTCAAAAATCACATCAAAGAATTTTTACAGTTTTGAATTTTACCGTCATCCAGTTTCTTTTAAATTTGTCAGTAATATCGTAGGTGTTCAAAAGTAGTCTCAGCTATTTTTATTTTTTGCTTTCGCGAAATAATGAATAACACGAATCCGAATCAAAAACTCCACGGACATTTGGTAAATATTTTTCAATGGATTACACTGTTCAATATCGCTTTTTCTGCCACTTTTTACTTTTGTGACAAACACGGTAACCGCTATTGCAGCTTGCACTTTAGTTTGATATATAACTCAATTNGAAAATTCAACCACTGATTCTAAAAATTGTAAAATACATAAATACGTATACCGGCTAGTTTGGATCGTTCATTTCAAAANTTTCTTTCAGTACGAAAATTCAACCACTGATTCTAAAAATTTTAAAATACATAAATACGTATACCGGCTAGTTTGGATCGTTCATTTCAAAAATCACATCAAAGAATTTTTACAGTTTTGAATTTTACCGTCATCCAGTTTCTTTTAAATTTGTCAGTAATATCGTAGGTGTTCAAAAGTAGTCTCAGCTATTTTTATTTTTTGCTTTCGCGAAATAATGAATAACACGAATCCGAATCAAAAACTCCACGGACATTTGGTAAATATTTTTCAATGGATTACACTGTTCAATATCGCTTTTTCTGCCACTTTTTACTTTTGTGACAAACACGGTAACCGCTATTGCAGCTTGCACTTTAGTTTGATATATAACTCAATTCTGTAGCTACTCCAGATCGCATTAACTAAGTTGTATGATTGAGCAATTATGTACTGATAAAAAATACTTGTTGTGATTTTGAGATTTAAGATACAGTTTGTAATTAAGGTAATAAGCTTTCGGGGGGCGGATTTGAACCCCAAAACCTACGCCTTTTGTGCGCCAATGACTGTGTGCAAAGTTAAGTTCTGGTAACTGCGATGAAAATTTTTTCCATTGGTTTACAAAACTTTGCATTCTGGCCACACTTCAAGCTAGTACACTGAGGGAAAAAAATATTAAAATCAAATAGAAACGTAATTGATCTTACTATAAACGTCAGCGAAAGTACTGTATATTGGTAAATATTCAATTCAATTACGAGCATATTGAAATGACCGCGTTCGTACTGAAAAAGCATCCGTGAAGTGAATAATCAAGACAAAAACTAAAAAAAAAAAATTGAATTTGCATGTTGCCTGCAATGGAATTCGAACCCGACCATCTCCGGATATCAACAATTTGTGGCAAGCATCTTTGCTACACCCAGGNGCGAAAGTACTGTAAATTGGTAAATATTCAATTCAATTACGAGCATATTGAAATGACCGCGTTCGTACTGAAAAAGCATCCGTGAAGTGAATAATCAAGACAAAAACTAAAAAAAAAAAATTGAATTTGCATGTTGCCTGCAATGGAATTCGAACCCGACCATCTCCGGATATCAACAATTTGTGGCAAGCATCTTTGCTACACCCAGGCATATAAATTTGCTTTCAAATGTTGAATATCCATCAACACCACAGCACGCGATTTGTACCCTGCAGTACTGCTGGAGTCAATCGCTACTTTTGAACCGCTACTGCAGCGACTCCTAGGTAAGTAGCTACTCTATTAACCCGTGGTAGTGCACATGGAGTGCACATGGTAGTGCAGAGTCCAACCAGTCGTAAGCAGAATAGCGAAAAACTACAACAGAGGGCGCCCATAAATCACGCAAGTGACTACTTCAGTAACTCCCGGTAGTGCAGAGAGAGCCGATGGTGACTACCGCCTAGGACATTGCCTTGTAAAAGTAATCGATGAAATACACTGCAAGTAGTCGGTCGGTAATTGACGGTGTTTATCAGAGAGCTACCGATTCAGCAGTCCTGTAGTCACTCCCCCGTACTGCAGGGGCTCTGCATGCTTGGGATGCGTATGTACGCTAACATATACATACTCAGATGTGAACGGTCAAATACGTGCGTAATAAATTTTGTATGAAAATATTATTTTTAAATACGAACATTTTTAAACGATAATCAAATATAAAGTATTCATTTTTACTATGCATTATTTCCCTCAGTGTAGAGCTATTTCAGAATGAAGCTTTCAACCCTTCGCCGCTTAAAAAGTATGGCTGCATAGTACTAGGCTGACAGAAAGTTCTTCAGTAATCAATTTAATCAGTACTAGAGTGCCGGCCACTGTCGAAATTCGACCGTACTGTTAGTTTTTTAACACCCTTGGAGAGGTTTTCTAACTTAGCCAGTCGTTTAACTTATAATGTGCAAAATTACTTGCTGAAAAATCTCCTGCTTTCGAACTAAACCTTAACTTGAATTTTTTAAATCTTTGAAGGTCGTAGGCAGGACTTGGAATATAACAGATAAATTCCAGTTTGTCGATAAATTTCGATAATTTGATACATATCGGTAATTCAATGAATTTCAAAAACACTAAAGTCCCTAAACGCAATAATAAATATTGGCAACTTGATAAATTTCATTAACTTGACAAATTTCGCTAACCCATACGTTTTTTATAGCTCGATATCTATCCGCAAATTTCGACAACTAATTTTCTGTGTCTATAAATTTCGACAACTCAATTAACATTGGTCAATTTCAATAACTTTACACGTTGTTATAACTCAATAAATATGGAAAACTCGATAAATTTCGATATCTATAACTTCGATGACTCGATAAATTTCGGTAATTTGATAATTTTCGATGACTAAATTTTTTATAGCAGAATTTATTTCAATTCCTATCGAAAAAATAAGTGCACCTGAACCACATTGAAGAAGTGGAAGTTACGTTACTTATTTAGAAGTTGTGAATAAAACCACAGGGTAGTTAATATAATTTTATAAGCTCAAGGTTATATCTTATCTTTTTTCTATCCTTATCCCAACCCAGACCCGTCGAGAGGGTAAGAATGGGGGAATCCTCCCCGGGTCCGGGCTTTCTAAGGGCCTGAAATATCAGACCCATAGCTTGTTATTAGTATTTTAAAATTTAATTTTGAAAGAAAACAATGCGCATGCTTTCAGTAACCACGTTAATCAATACAGAAACAAACATTTTTCCATGTAATGCGATTTCATTTGATGTCAAATCATGTGATGTCATGTTATATGATGTATATCATGTGAATTCATGTCATACCGTATGATGTCATATAATATGATGTCATATCATGTGATGTCATGCCATGTGATATCGTATTATGTGATATCATATTATGTGAAGTTATGTCATGTGATGCAATATCATATCATGTGATATAATGTGATGCGCTATCATATAAGGTGGTCACATGTCATGTGTCAAATATTAAATCGATAACGCTGTCCATAACTTTGTCGATAAATATACCAATAAAAATATCAATGAATATATCGCAAAATATAACGATTCCAAAATCGATTTATTTATCGTTAAATATATCGATAAAAATATCAATAACATTATCGATAATAATATCGATTATTACACCGATAACAATATTTATAACGTTATCGATAACAATATCATTATTTTATCGATAACAATATCGGTTGTATTGATAAAGTATCCATTATTATATCGGTAACAACATCGATTATTATATCGATAGCAATATTGATTATTATATCAATAGCAATATTAATCTTCATCCTCATATTTTTCTTCATATTTATCTTTATTTTTGCATATTCCAGTTCACCTTTACCTTACAGTGTTCAAATTAACCTTGATCGTCGTTTTATCCTTTACTTTCCAATATTTCTTTTTGTTTTTATTTTTACACTAGCAACCCGGCGAACTTCGTCCCGCCCAAAATTTTTATATATTTTAATGAAACTTTTTGGTCCAACATTTTCACCACAATTCACGTTTACGATTTTCATTGGCACATTTGTCTGCTAAGATTAAGGTTTGGTGGTCATTTGCCGTTTAAATAACCTGAGGAAAGTGTTATATCCGTTCTTGAAATTCTTCAGTGTGCGGCATTTCATAGCACGGTTATTCCAAAGCGAAATAAATTTTTTCTCTGCACTTCCTGGCGGCAACAATGACCCGGTTCTATAGTGAATGTCCTAGAAGCTTTACAGTATAGTAGGTGGCAATTTCAAAATGGGTGCGAATCATTGTTCTACAGAAATTTCAGACGAAATACCTTAAAAGTTTGAACGCATAATAATATTGGAAAATCACATCCATTGGGCCAATTGCAACGCAGGACCGTCGATATACTCAATGATGCAAAAGGTCGATTTAATCTGACCTTCACGGCCCCTTTTCTCACTTGGCTATTTTTAGTAATAGCTCGACTTCAGCACCACTTGGC
>NW_016157472.1:0-34441 GCF_001687245.7 Rhagoletis zephyria
GCAGCCACCGCGTGATGCAGGTTGACCTGGGCTACTGCCAAGTGTGGGGGATTCATAGGTGGAGCACGTCAAGGTCGGAGTCTATACCTGATAGCAGCTCCTGCGTTGAGGGCACGTGTTCCGCTGAGGTAGTGGTAGCGGTAGGCCCGAGCGTGTTTGCAGGAGCTGGTGTTACTGCAAGGAGTGGCTGCTCCGCCGGTAAGCCCGAGGTCAACTCGGCCGTCTGGGCAGCAGAGGAACCGGCGACCGTGTCGATTTGAGTCTCCTGCGACTCCGACTCCTTGCTGCCTGTCGCCTTTTTTCTCCACGGTCTCACCGTGACGAAGCTGAACCTATAGTTCAGGTTGAAGCCAGCCCTCTTTATACTGACGTAGGACTCCTCATCAATGCCTAGGAATAGCCTGAGCCCGTTACCCTCAGTGGTGCTGGACACTACTTTCCACGCAGAAGTGTGGATACCCTCGTTCTGCGCTTTTAGTAGCCCCAGCGCAAACTCGGTAGATTTGTCGGCGCTCCTTGGGAGGAACACCGTGATGTTGTGCACCGGAGGGATATCGTCCCCTCTCTTCGTGCACATCACGGGTCCCTTCCAGCCCTCAAGTGCTGGTGCCTTCTCCGCCAGCCAGGTTGCGGTTTTCTCGGCCCTGCAATCTACGAGAAGCCTACCGGACCTGAAGTACACCCTGCAGAATGCCAGCGGGTGCGACCAACCTTTGAATACCTCTTCCATGATGGCATATTGGAGCCTGGTTAGGTCCTCTGGGCTCAAGGCAGCAGCAGGGTACTCACACGGTAGCACCGCTACCCGGATGCCTTTGAGGGGTCTCCGAGTAGCTGGGCTGCTGAGTGGCGCTCTCCTGCACCTGTCCCTGCCCGGCCTGCCCAGCCAGGCTCTTAGGCCATGAATTCGGAGTAGGTGGCTGATCCCGCTGCCGTTTGGTGCTAGGTGTCTCAGGCGGAGTGATTTGGTTGCTCCCTCTCTTGACTGCGTCCCCTTTGTTATGGCCAGGGGGTTCCCCGCTTCTCCGCCATCCGGCGGGCGCGGGTCTGTGCTGCTGTTGTTGCTGTGACCCGCTTCTCTGCTTTGCAGCAGGCGCGGGTAAGTGTGCCTGTTTAATGGGCCCGCTCTTCCACCTATCGGCAGGTGCGGGTTTGTTGCCTTTACTGCTACGCTCTTTCTCGACCTCCATTCTGACGCAGGCCATGGATCTGGCCTCAACTGGGGGTTTGCCTGTTCCAGGTACCGGAGGTACCACTTGACCCCGGAGCCGCTCAAACCTTCGCGGTGTCGGTCGTCCAGAGCCCCTGGCTGACCTGGCAGAGGCATCGGAGGAGGTTTGGCCCTGCGGTTTTTCTTCCTCCTCTGCTTCTGCCATCCAGACTCGTCAGATGTGGCGGAGGCGTTGCTGCAAGGGGACCTGTGTCTACCTTTCCCCTTCCGGTGACCGCTTTCAGAGCGGCGCCGACCCTTTGAGCGCTCCCGGCTCTTTGAGCGGTGGCGACTCTTAGAGCGGCGCCGACTGCTTGAGCGATGCCGACTATTGGAGCGGTGACTGCCCTCGGTACGGTGGCTGCTTTCTGATCTCGCTGTTCCTGTGTGCCTGTAAAGAGAACTGCCGGACCGGTGTTGCGGCCGATCTAATTCGGCAGATGAATCATACAAATCTAACACATCTTGATTTGCGCAAGTACCTTTTTTGCACCGTGACTTGCTACAGGACGCCTCTGCACTGGTGCCTGGATGTTCGTCATCCCTCGCATGCTCAATGAACAGCGATGCCTCCTGTGCTGTCAGTTTGTCCAAGAAGGTGCTCTTGCGCTTGGCGCTCTTAGAGCCTTCTAGCGTGCTGCTCCTTGGCGTTACTGGTGTACCTGTTGCTTTTGCTATTGTTACAGCTGATGCCGTTATGCCCACCGCCGATGGTGACGCGGGTGCTGTGGTAGATGTTGTTGTTGTTGCTGTTGTTGTAGCTGTAGTTACTGTTGTTGTTTTGTTTTTCTGGGTTTTAGTTGTTTTTTGTTTGTTGTTGTGATCTACTTTTTCGTACGACCGCCTGCTCGACAAGGCGAGCTCAGCAGTCTAAGGTTTTGAAGGGGATCTTCAAAGTCCGCCGCGCCAGCGCCCCTTATCGCGGTAAGGCCACCGTTCCTCCCCGATGCGGCCTGGTGTCGGAAAGGCGCCGTTCTAATACAGCCGGTTTATACCCTCCTGGCTGCAAACCGTCCAATAGGCACGGTGTCGCTTAACACCCTGGATTAGGAGGTGGCAGTTCTTGGTCACTGTTCTCCAGCGGCCTAAATCTGGAGGTAAGGTAGCGCGGAGGCTGCCGCATCCGCGTTACATCAGACCTGAAGAGGACCGGTTGGTGATTCAGCTAAGCCCCCGCACCAACGGCAAGGTTCCTGCCCTCGCGAGGTAACAAGAGGTAGTAAAGGAGATCGCAGCCAATGCAAATTGTGCATAGAAACAGGTGATGAAGTGGTGCAGTGTGATAAGTGCCAGAAAACTTTGCATGCTCAGTGTTCGGATCTGGATAAACGCCAGCTAGTCGATCTGAAGGGCAATCCCAACCAGGTCTTTGTCTGTCATTTCTGTGAAAACCAGCAACATACTTCGATCTCACTAGGATTAAATGAAATAAAGCAGAAATTAAATCAACTTGATGACATAAGTAAATCAATGCAATTCATGTCGTCCCAATATGACACCATTTTATGTGGAGTGAATGAAAATAAAAAGAGAATTGAAGCCATTCAGCGGGAGAATCGAAGTTTGCGTGAAGAAGTGTCAGACCTCAAATCGTCGCTAAAGCTCTTAAACGATGGAAGAGTGCAAAATGATTGTGTGTTTCGTGGTATTAGTCTTTGTGACGGCAGAAAAACGGCTAAAGAAGCAACAATGTACATTTGTAATAAAATTGGCGCAAATATTGATCCAAGTAATATCATCCAAACTTTTTTCGTGGGTAGCACGCATGCTAAGTCAAAAACAATAACTGTAAGATTTGCCAATAAAATAAACAAGGTTCAATTCATGTCAGCCAAATCCAAATTGAGAGAAATCACAGAAATGAAAAATGTGTTTATCCATGACTGTTTAAGCAAAGAGACAATGAAACTGTTTAATCATGCAAAGTCTCTTAAGGCGGTGGGTTTCAAATTTGTTCTTGCTAAGGGAAATCATATTGTGGTGAAGAAAAACGAACAGGCGCCTACAATAACAGTAAAAACCATGGGAGATGTTGATAAGTTGTTATTAGCTTCTTCGACGACAACAACAAATATGACAACTTCTGCTTTTGCTGCTGACGGTGACGACGCTGTTTCCTGAGACGAGCTCACTTGTTATACCCAGTGACAGCAGTGCTGCCAGAAATTAAATTTTAAGTATATATATACATATTTAACTTCACATTATGAATTGTAATAAATATTTTAAAAACTTAAAAAAGTATAATGATTATTTAGGAACAATATCATATAGATTTTTTAATATTGTATCTATGAACGTAAGAAGCGCTTCTTCTTTACGTAAATTCAATCAACTCAGAAGCTTTATTAGTGAACTACTACTTAAACTACATATCTATTACACTCAACGAAGTTAAGATTGAAGGCAAACCACTTTGTATTGTTTCGATGTATAGATCACAAAAATGTTCTGATAAAACCTTTATCAAAATTGTTGGGGATTTGTTATCGACTAACGCAAACAACGCCTCAGTGTATGTTTGTGATACAAATATTGATTTGCTAAATGCTAGTTCCTCTTCCATGTCTTTGACTAATATGTGCACTATGTATGGTTTTCAAAACCGTCACAAGTTAGTTACACGTCCGGCAAGTGGAGCATCAATAGACAATATCTTTAGTAATATAACAAAAGAACTCCCTGTGGATTCTATTGAATGTGAGTTGTCAGATCATAATTTATTATGCTGTAAACTAAAACTTGAGTATCGAGTGAATCATTATTTAGAGAAGATCACTTATCATGTCGACTATGAACATTTAAGAAAACAGTTGCAGGAAAAGGAAAGATGTTATGACACAGTGGATCCGTCTTTCTTAACGGGGGTTATTCTAGGTGACATTTCCAGTGCATTAGAATCCAGTACAACTGAAATAAAATAAACAATCCTTGCCTATGAGATTACACTGTGGGTTAATAAAAATATCCAGTCTCTACTTAAATTAAAAGGCAAGCTTTTGAAGGCTCGGAGGAAGGCCCCCTTAGAAAAAAGCTTTAAACAAAGGTTGAAAAGAATAGTGTGGTCATAGAGACTGCAAAAAGATTGTCGATGAATAATTATTATGCTTCTAACATAGAAAAGTTTAGTTCCGATTCAAAACGTAAATGGGGTTTTCTTAACACCATTTTGGGCAGGAAAAGAAAGGCTCTTTTATATTTAAAGATCGTAACGATGTTTCGCTCACAAATAATTTGGAAAAGGCAACATTTCTCAACAACTTTTTTTTAGAATCTGTGTATCAACTGCGGAGTAATATAGAAGAACAAAACGGGGACCCATGTATTCTCTTTCGAATGTCGTCGAAATTTCAAAATACTTTTATATTAAGTGCGGTGGACACACCTGATATCGAAGTTGCCTTGTCTAATCTTGATCTTAATAAAAGCTGTGGTCACGATAACATTCCACCAAAAGCTCTTTATGCAGTGAAGGACATAATATCACCGTACCTGGCTAAAGTCTTTAATGATTCAATAGAAAATTCTAGATATCCAGATATTCTTAAAATTCACAAAGTTGTACCAATACCAAAAGTTACTCACACTACGAAAGCTGAGGACTTTAGACCAGTTGCGGTCTTTACCATTGTTGACAAAATTTTTGAGAAAATTATATATGATCAATTAGTATGTTATTTAGAATCAGAAAAAGTTATGTTTTCTCATCAGTTTGGGTTTAAAAAAGGCTGCGGTACCGAAGAAGCTGTGGTCAATGTCGTAAATATAATTTGTGAGGGATTGGACAGTGGGTTTTCTGGAGTAACTGGGCTGTTTTATGATTTTAATAAAGCTTCTGATCTTGTTGATCATGGAATTTTATTGCATAAATTGGATTTGCTGGGTATTAAAAACAGAGAATTCAACCTGCTAGCCGATTATCTTTCAAATAGGGAACAATATGTGGAAATATGTGGGGAAAAAAGTAGTATGAGTCACATATTAGTTGTGGTGTGCCACAAGGTAGTGTGCTAGGGCCTCTTCTGTTCAAGTTGTACATAAATGACATTAAAAATCTAAACTTAAATGGGCGACTTATAATGTTTGCGGACGATATTTGTTTGTTTTATCCCTACAAACATCTTGAAGTTGTAAAGGTACAGATAGAACACGATGCTCTTATAATTTCTGAGTTTGTGCGCTTACATAAACTTGTCTTAAACGCAAAGAAAACTAAGCTAATTCGGTTTAGGCCTCATGTAATGTCTAGGTTCGAGCAGTCATTTAGCGTTTATGTCGAGGATAATGAAATCAAGGAAGTTGATACTGTTAAATATTTGGGGGTGCATCTGTCTCGGAACTTATCCTGGAGTGTCCATATCGATGCCTTAAAAGCAAAGCTATCGGCTGGCATTGGGATACTTTATAAGTTTAAGAATAAGCTGACAGAGAAAGTTAAACTCTTACTGTACCAATCGCTTATTCACAGTCATTTAACTTATCTTCCTATTGCTTATGTCCATAAAATGACGAACGATCTAAGATCTCTTCAATCGTGCCAAAACACAGCTTTGAAACTTGTTTTTAATCTATCAAGAAGGCATTCCACTTTGAGTGTATTTAGAGAGTATGGTCTATCAATACTACCAGTTTCTGGTTTATATAAAAAGCAGCTATTGATCTATGTATATAAAACCTTACATGGCCTTGGTTACCATGTCCTACAATTCCAAAACAATCAATCCGGAACAACCAGGAACAGTGATTTACTCTACGTAGCAAGATATCGGTTAGAGGTATCCAAGCAGAGAGTAGAGTAAATGAGTTTAATAAACTGCCCAACGCTATTAAAACACTGGAACGAGTATCGGTTTTTAAAAACGAAATAAAGAGTTACTTACTACAAAATATTGAATCGCTTCTTACGTAAAGTTTCTTTTTTTTTGAATGTAAAGCTTTTGAACACGGATCGTTTTGCTACCATACGTTAGTTTTTTTTGTTTGCATTGTATGATAAAATGATAAAATTTTAATCTTAGGCACCCTCTTTACAGCCAATTTGGCGCAGAGGAATATTACTAATATACAATAAGTTATATGTAATAGTTATCTTATCTTATCTGGTAATCCAAACTGATATTGTATAAATCGTTTCAATTTAGTAGTAAGTATGTACCATTCTTTTGAATCTATTTGATGTACTACAAAAGATCTTGATCTTATTGTGCTAATACTTAATATTGAAATAAATGAATTACATAAGTTAAAAGCAAGTCTAATTTAAGTATTTACTATCAAAACGTTAGAGGTTTGAATACCAAATTAACTGACTTATATTTAAAAGGTTTTGACTGCAATTATAATATTATTTCCTTGATCGAAACATGGCTCAAACCTCATATTTTTAATTCCGAAATACTTCCAAATTAATATCAAATATACAGGAGTGACCGCGAGGGCAGAATCGGCGGTGGTGTTCTTTTTGCCGTGCATTCATCGATACCATCCGAGGAAGTTAGTGTTCCTGTCATTGAATATACCGAATTTAAATGTATACGTGTACAGGCTGGAAAGATTTATATTTATTTAGCTCTTTGCTACATTCCTCCTAACTCTGCCGTATCAGTATATATGCAGCTAGTTTCTTTACTTGAGAAAATTTTAATGTATGCCGATGAACGTTGTCCTCTANTCAAATTATAATCTGGAGCAGGTATCCAATTTTGTCGATCTTGGTATCACAATGGATTCCAAACTCAATTTCAACCATCATATTAATGTTACAGTCAATAAAGCCAAAGGCGTTTTTGCATTTGTAAAGCGATGGTCAAAAGAGTTCAAAGATCCTTATGTTACAAAAGCTCTTTTTACCACTTTAGTTAGACCTATACTAGAATACGGATCTATTGTTTGGAATCCCAGCTACCAAGTTCATTCAGAGAGGATTGAATCAATTCAAAAACAATTCTTGCGTTTTGCGTTGCGTGACTTTAACTAGGATTCAGATTACAATCCTCCCCTTACACAAGTCGTCTAAAGCTCAGAATTGCTAGGTATAATATTTATCGTAAAATTAATGACAGGCTTGATTAATAGCCCGGCCCTCCTGGCTGAGATCAATTTTAGTGTGCTCTGTCGAGTGTCAAGACACTTTCGACTTCTGTTTTTGAAGCCATGCAAAACTAATTTTGAACTAAACGAAGCATTTCGTTGTTTATGTCAAGATTTTAACTCTCATTCCAACACGTTTGATATATCGGACTCGATTTTTACTACAAAGAAAACTATCATTTCCACTCTCAATAACTGAAATACTATATTTAGTATATCCAATCAGCTGATGAATTTGATTCTGTAGCTGAATAGTTTTAGATATTGACACTTAACAAACTCCTGTTTCCACTACTCGGCACCAAAAAACTAAAAAAAGGGTTCCGTACTAGGGATGTTAATTTTTCACCTTTTTGCGATCCCGGGATTTTCGGGACGTCGTTATCACAATCCCGGGGTAAGTCCCGGGATTTAGATATTCATTACTTTTCACCAACTTAAATCGAAAAAATTGCTTCTATATTGTTTGAGAAGCTCTCCTACCATAAAATAAATAATAAATAAATGGGTTTGAAACCTACTTTTTATTTGAAGTGGCGTTTTTATTTTTCTTTCTGACGTCAAAATTTATTTTAAAGGATTTTGTAATTTTAAATATATGATTAATTCCAAAAACTGTTAAAAAAAATTCAGTGGAATGTACCCGTAGAATAAAAATATGGGTACCAAGTGCAAGAGGAAATTTCTTTAGAATTTAAAAAAATTAAAATTTTTTGGATTCACAAGGACGAATTGGTAATTTTTTAAGGGGATAAAGTTAGAAGGCCGAAATACGAAGATTTTATCGGGTCATATAAGTCTNAGAGAGGATTGAATCAATTCAAAAACAATTCTTGCGTTTTGCGTTGCGTGACTTTAACTAGGATTCAGATTACAATCCTCCCCTTACACAAGTCGTCTAAAGCTCAGAATTGCTAGGTATAATATTTATCGTAAAATTAATGACAGGCTTGATTAATAGCCCGGCCCTCCTGGCTGAGATCAATTTTAGTGTGCTCTGTCGAGTGTCAAGACACTTTCGACTTCTGTTTTTGAAGCCATGCAAAACTAATTTTGAACTAAACGAAGCATTTCGTTGTTTATGTCAAGATTTTAACTCTCATTCCAACACGTTTGATATATCGGACTCGATTTTTACTACAAAGAAAACTATCATTTCCACTCTCAATAACTGAAATACTATATTTAGTATATCCAATCAGCTGATGAATTTGATTCTGTAGCTGAATAGTTTTAGATATTGACACTTAACAAACTCCTGTTTCCACTACTCGGCACCAAAAAACTAAAAAAAGGGTTCCGTACTAGGGATGTTAATTTTTCACCTTTTTGCGATCCCGGGATTTTCGGGACGTCGTTATCACAATCCCGGGGTAAGTCCCGGGATTTAGATATTCATTACTTTTCACCAACTTAAATCGAAAAAATTGCTTCTATATTGTTTGAGAAGCTCTCCTACCATAAAATAAATAATAAATAAATGGGTTTGAAACCTACTTTTTATTTGAAGTGGCGTTTTTATTTTTCTTTCTGACGTCAAAATTTATTTTAAAGGATTTTGTAATTTTAAATATATGATTAATTCCAAAAACTGTTAAAAAAAATTCAGTGGAATGTACCCGTAGAATAAAAATATGGGTACCAAGTGCAAGAGGAAATTTCTTTAGAATTTAAAAAAATTAAAATTTTTTGGATTCACAAGGACGAATTGGTAATTTTTTAAGGGGATAAAGTTAGAAGGCCGAAATACGAAGATTTTATCGGGTCATATAAGTCTCTAACATATAATTTTTTCAAAAACAAATATTGCGAAATTTCTAGGATAAATTTTAAATAATTTTCAAAGGACATTTTAATTACTTGCCAGTCCTTCTGCACCAAAAACTTGAATATGTTTAAATTCTACAGGATTTCCGCCTTAATTTGATACCTATACGTCTTCTCTAAGCACATTTCTCTGAATTTTTCATTTTTGAATTACTGACGTCAGTGTAAAAAATTAAAAACCCAATTTTACTATATTTCGCCCATGGTTTCGCGAATATATTGATATTTGTGTTTAAAATTTACTATCGCGCGGTGTTAAATGTATAATGAGCTAGATATTTATAAAAAAAATATTAATTATTAAAAAAAAAAAATAAGCCAACACTGGTCAAGGAAAGGAGTTTCTATTATTGCCATCAGTGCTAATTACAAATCCCGAAAATCCCGAGATTATTTGCCAAGAATCCCGGCATTGAAAAGGCCGAGATCCCGGGATTAACATTCCTATTCCGTACGTCATGCGGACTGCGCCCCTCGTGTCGGTTGGGCGGGAATGGAGGGTAAAAAGCCGTTGCGATTAATAAAAAAAAATATAATAAAAAATGTGTATAAGTTTGAATTAATTGTTTTTATAGACAGGGTATACATACCAATTTTACTTAGGCTCTATATATTATACTATATGTGTGTACTATATGTGTGTATGATAAGATGCACAATCCATATATTAGTACATATTTTTGTAAGCACACATACATATATTAGTACATATTTTTGTAAGTACTCTATGGCTGATATATATTAGTGTAATGATTATGTAACTAATTTTTTACCTGTTTTAGTATTACCCTGATGAGGGTGCAATACTAGCACCGAAAGCTAAATAAATTGACATAATACATTTCAATTGGCTCGGAGATATCGTCTTTGGATTCATCTTATACTTCTTTACTTGTTTTTTTATTGTGCACGTAGTTACATATAGATATTCATATTTAGTTACAAAAATTACCTCCATTTTATGTCAGCATCTGCGTTGCCACAGACACATTTTTTTTCCTAACATAACCAACCAAATCCTACCAAACATTTTTGTTCGCAGCAGCAATAGATATACGATATATAAATTTATGATATCTCTTTATATGTATCATACAATACGCATGTATATAGATATTTATGTATATTGATACTCATATGAACTCTAAACTACCTTTTCTTACTACTGGGTTTAAATTAGTGTAACAGTAGAATCATTCGATTTTTTACCAGCGTACAAACATAAGCATTGCACTTGTTATCTTATTTTGCATTTCCTTATCACTAACCTTCTGCCTATTATATTTATTGTTGTGGAAATTATCTCAGCTAACTGTGTACAAATATTTTAAGCGACCGGTTTGGGTACAATTGAATTCGTTCACCTAAGCTCACTTCACTTCTGCTTTGGCTTGGAAATAAAGAAAACGCTTTGCACTTATATTTAAGCCACATCGGTGTTTCATTTATATTTAGAACTTTCTCGGCCTAAATGTTTCGCTGGAAGGATTAAGAAACTACTTAATTCTCAAACATTTGGTGACCCCGACGTGATATCGAAATTTTCGCATTTTAATATTTCGTGATCGTTTGCCAAGTAGAAGTAACCTCGGTTCGCATATTTGTATGTACACAGCTTTCGACATACATTTTCGTTGCCATCGAGTGCATCCATAGGTTCAGTTATTAGCGCGCATATTATATCGCGGATATTTCTCTACCGAAACCAAAAATACTCGATTTGTTTGCTTAAAAATTCCAAAAAAGTCGAAACCGGGTGACGAGAGCGTTAGTCTAGCGGGTGATATCGCGTTTTACAAAAAGGAATGTAATTCCCTTCAACGGCAGCTGGATGCTCTCAGTACCTTTTTGACAAATGATCGCTTAAAAGGTTTGGATGAAGCAGATATTTCGGCTCGGCTTAAGCATGCCGAACGCATGCAGTCAAACTTTGAGAATGCTCGCTCAGCCCTCAAGCGACTGGACAGGAAGGAATTCGAGTCGGATTCGGACGAAAACTTTTTCAAGGCATATATTGAGCTTGAAGCGAAACTCAATCGTGAACTAAAATCTAAGCAAAAGGCTTGTGGCGCGCACTCATCGACTCTACGAGCCTTCTCCTGGGAAGAAGCTGCGGTACAGCTTTCCCAACGACGGTCCAGACTACCTGAGCTGAAAATTCCAGTTTTTAGCGGCTCATATCTCGATTGGCCATCGTTCTTCAGTACATTTACTTCAGCAATAGATAAGGACATGGAGATGTCCAAATTGGAAAAAATGCAATATTTGATCACCAGCCTCGATGGAGCAGCTTTAGATACCATCCGCTCACTTGATCCCACTGAAGAAAATTATAGCAAAGCATTAGATTTACTAAAAGGACGTTTTGATAATAAATTGCTTAATTTTCAGGCTCACATAAAGGCAATTTTCGGGCTACAACGTGTAGAGGAGGGCATTTCAGGCGGATTACGAAAATTAAGCGATCAAGTAAACGCCCAAACGCAAACTTTGGCAACTACAGAAGAAACATATAATGGCTTACTCATTCATCTCGTGACTAGCAAACTAGATCTACACACGCACGAAAATGGGAGGAGAACTTGTCTACTCAAAAATTACCGACCTGGCTAGAGATGTCAACGTTTTTGGAAAAAAGATGTCGCATGGCTGAAAATTTGGAAAATGCTATGGTCAATCAGACACCTAGCAAACAGGTGGGCAAAAATTCAGCTCAATCAAAATCAAAAGCAAATGTACTAGTTGCAGCATCTAGTGTAAAATCAACCTCACTTTGTGTTTTTTGCGATTCAAAGGAGCATTTTATTAATGTCTGTACTCGTTTTTTAAATCTTTCACCCAAATTGCGCTATAAAGAAGCAAAAAGGTTTCATTTGTGCTTGAATTGCCTTCGTAAGGGCCACACTGTCAAGCAGTGCAAATCGGGCAGCTGCCGGCATTGCCAAGCAAAACATAACTCGTTGTTGCATATAAATGGTGTTCAAGACAGTGGACCGACATCAAGCTCGCCCCCAGCTGTCACAAACAGCCAATCATTAGCTCAACAGTCAACTTTAGTTACGTCATTAGTTGCCGGCGTGTGCTATTAGCGACAGCCATCGTTTTAGTTAAAAATCGTGCAGGTACGCTAGTTCCATGTCGAGCCATTTTAGACTCCGCATCTCAACTTAATTTCATTACAACTCGATTTGCGAATCAGCTTCAACTTCGTTCCTGTCACTCACCAGTTTCAATATCTGGCATCGGAGAGGCGAGTATCATCGCCGATAGGTGTGTTGACATCTTTGCTCAAGCGCAAGATGGCAGCTTCTCAACATCGTTTGCAGCACTAATCACACGAAGCATAACCGACTATCAGCCGAACTTTGATATCAACGTTGACGGCTGGAATATACCCAATAACATTAAACTGGCTGATCCCACATTTTTCAAAGCAAGTCGCATTGACCTTTTGATTGGAGCTGAACTTTTCTATGACCTAATTTGCGTTGGGCAAGTTAGGATAGCTGACCATCTTCCTACGCTACAAAAAACTAAGTTAGGCTGGGTGGTTTCAGAAGGGGTATCGCACTTCAATAGTCGCTCCACAGCTCTTTCGTCCTTCAGAAATCCAAAGCCACTAGGAGATAGTAATGACATACTGGCAAGCATTGTCACGCGCTTTTGGGAGGTCGAAAATAGATTCGCCGCAACCCCTAACCCAACCTTGTCAGATGAAGATGTTTTCTGCGAGAAGCATTTCGTACAAAATCACGTTCGTCTGCCATCAGGAGCGTGTTCAGTAAGGCTACCTCCTAAATCTAATTTCGATATTCTCGGTGACTCGTACGACCTTGCTTTACGGAGATTCAAGGCTCTAGAAAGAAAGCTTCAAAGAGATCAACCCACAAAGCGTTTATACTCAGACTTCATGCAGGAATACATGGATCTTGGTCACATGTCAATGGCATCATTACTAGCAGGCGCTCCGGTTTACTACCTACCCCACCATTGTGTTCGAAAACAAGATAGTACTACTACAAATTGCGTGTAGTATTCGACGGATCTGCTAAAACCACTTCTGGGCACTCTTTAAACGATTTGTTGCTGTCAGGACCAACTACACAACCAAAACTTTTTAGCACATTACTTCGTTTCAGATTTTTCAAGGTTGCGCTTTGTGGTGATATATGCAAAATGTATCGCTGTGTTAAAATGGCTAACCCTGATAACCAGTTGCAATGCATACTTTGGCGAGATGATCCATCAGAGGAAATAAGAATCTATAAGCTCGACACTGTGACATATGGTACAAGGCCAGCTGCGTTTTTAGCCATTCGGGCTATGCACCAACTTACGTTTGACGAAGAAGAAGCATTCCCCATCGGGGCAAAAATCATTCGAAGCGACTTTTACGTAGACGACTTAATTTCTGGTGGTGATACGATTGAAGAAGTCATGCAAATGAAGCAGCAGGTGAAGCAGCTACTTCGACGAGGAGATTTTCCTATTCGGATATGGTGTTCGAATGAAGCTGTCGTTCTTAAAGATGAAGATGGGCAAGACTGCGAACAATTCTTGAAGTTTCATGATGGTACCGATGTTACAAAGGCGCTCGGCCTTGTGTGGGACCCCATATCAGACCAATTTCTGTTTAGCTTCACGCCAATTTCAAATTCGGGAAAAATCACAAAACGTTCGATTCTCTCGGTAATAGCGCGGTTCTATGATCCACTTGGGTTAATTTCGCCTGTAATTACAAGTTTGAAGGTATTTATGCAAGCCTTATGGAAAGAAAAGTTGGATTGGGACGAAAGTTTGCCGCAGTCCTTGCATTGTACATGGTTGGATTTGTGCAGTCAACTATCCATCGTTAGCAGCCTTCGCTTCCCACGCTTCGTACTCGCTATGCAGGTACGTGTACAGCTCCACGCATTTTGTGATGCCAGTTTATCTGCTTACGGTGCTTGCCTTTACACCCGTATTGAAGATCAAGGTGTCATAAAAACACATCTCCTGTGTTCCAAGTCGAGAGTGACACCATTGAAATCACTCACCGTTCCGAAACTCGAATTGTCAGCCGCATTGCTGCTGGCGGAATTGGTCTCAAACATTTTGGAAAATAGTCAGCTATCTTACGAATGTCATTGCTGGTCGGACTCAATGATGGTTTTGTCATGGCTGCGGTCTTTTCCTGGAAATTTTAACATATTTGTTTCCAATCGCGTAGCCCAGATTCAATCCCTCACATCGGGCATGACAAGGCATCATGTTCCTACTGATATAAATCTTGCGGATATTCTTTCACGTGGTTGTGCTCCAAAGGAGCTTCTAAATAACTTTCTTTGGGCAAATGGTCCTGCATTTCTCCGTACAGATTCATCGCACTGGCCAGGAAACATGGATTTCTTGACTGATCTTCCAGAAAGGCGACGCCGTGTTCTGGTTACAAGTCCTCGAATTGATGCAACTTTTGATTGCAAATTTCAAAATTCATTTGGCAAGCTACAACGCGTATTCGCATACGTTTACAAATTTTGTCAGTTAAACGCAAAACGCTCTGTACCATCAACTGGATCGCTTACTGTCGATGACGTAAAATGTGGTACATTATTATTAATCAGGCATATACAGCAAGTATACTTCGCAACAGAATACAAACTACTAAAGGAAAATAAACAGTTACCTTCGTCTAGCAACCTGCTGTCTCTCAATCCATTTGTCGACGATTTTGGTGCACTTCGCGTTGGAGGACGACTTCATTATTCAAATTTGGACTTCGAGGCAAAGCATCCGCTTTTGCTACCAAAGCAGCATCCAGTCACCAACGCGCTCATTGAATTTTATCATCGAAAACTCCTGCATGCAGGACCACAGAGTTTGCTAGCATCGATCCGACAGCAGTATTGGCCTATTGGTGGGCGCAAAACAGTCGCTAAAATTGTCAATAAATGCATAAATTGCTATCGCCTGAAGCCTCGGGTATTACAGCAAATTATGTCGTTTCTGCCAAAAGATCGCGTGCGGCCATCCAGAACATTCCACACCACCGGGATTGATTACTGTGGACCATTTCATTACAAACACACTGTACGCAACCGACCGCCTGTCAAATGCTATGTATGCATTTTTGTTTGCTTTGCGACGAAAGCGACTCATCTTGAGCTTGTTCAAGATTTATCGACTCAATCATTCATCGCAGCACTTAAGCGTTTTATCAGCATTAGAGGCAAACCGAGCACAATCTGGTCTGATAACGCAACAAATTTCGTAGGAGCGAAAAATGAGCTGGAGAAGCTGCGAAAATTATTTTTTAATCAAAATCACAACAACGCAATAGCAGAAGCTTGCATTGAAAATCATATAGACTGGAAATTCATTCCACCTCGGTCGCCGCACTTTGGTGGTTTATGGGAGGCTGCGGTCAAATCCGCAAAACTTCATTTTTATCGGACCGTTGGCATTTCCATTTTAACTTTTGATGAGCTTCGCACTTTGGTCTGTGAAATTTCTGCTATTGTAAACTCACGCCCCCTCTGTCCAATTACAGAAAACCCACATGATCTTGACGTGCTTACGCCAGCGCATTTCCTCATAGGTGGACCACTCGTAGCTATCACTGAACCAAACGTAACACATTTAAACATGAACCGCCTTAGCCGATGGCAGCGAATTTGTCAAATGCAGCAAATCTTCTGGCAAAAGTGGAGCACTTCGTATTTATCATTGCTACAAGAGAGGTCTAAGTGGCGTACAGCTACCCCAAATGTACAGCAAGGTGCTATGGTGCTTCTGAAAGACGACAACTTACCCCCCTTAAAATGGACTCTAGGTCGAATTGAGCGCTCATTCACTGGTGATGATGGATATGTCAGAGCAGCAATTATACGAACTGCAAGCGGACTTGTAAAAAGGGCCATAACCAAGATTGCTGTGCTTCCGATTGAATCAGACATGGTTGAAAGCCTACGCCTTCCAATGGGGGGAGTATGTTCGCAGCAGCAATAGATATACGATATATAAATTTATGATATCTCTTTATATGTATCATACAATACGCATGTATATAGATATTTATGTATATTGATACTCATATGAACTCTAAACTACCTTTTCTTACTACTGGGTTTAAATTAGTGTAACAGTAGAATCATTCGATTTTTTACCAGCGTACAAACATAAGCATTGCACTTGTTATCTTATTTTGCATTTCCTTATCACTAACCTTCCGCCTATTATATTTATTGTTGTGGAAATTATCTCAGCTAACTGTGTACAAATATTTTAAGCGACCGGTTTGGGTACAATTGAATTCGTTCACCTAAGCTCACTTCACTTCTACTTTGGCTTGGAAATAAAGAAAACGCTTTGCACTTATATTTAAGACACATCGGTGTTTCATTTATATTTAGAACTTTCTCGGCCTAAATTTTTCGCTGGAAGGATTAAGAAACTACTTAATCCTCAAACAATTTTTTTGAGTTTTAATATATATATTTTTTTCAATGTCAAATTTTTTAAAAACATAGCTAACATAACATTTAGTAAACCTAAAACACTGTACAAATTAACTGCGTAAAACGATTCATTTTACTGTACATACATACATATCGTCATTAGATACGAATAAAGACACGAGCTCAAAAGTTGACAGCGAAAAAAGACGCGTAAAAAATTTTGGCGAAAAATGACTCTTAGGGCCGGTTACTCAATGTCTGGTTAACACTAATCTGCGGTTAAACATCTTTATCGACGTGTTCGACTCCATGCATACAACAGGGAGTCGGTATCGTCGATAACTATGTTTAACCGTAGCGTTAACCTCTTTGACGGCGAAGAAAGACGAAGAAAGCTTATTTTCGCGGTCAACTATGTTTGCGAGTATACGAATTCCCCAAAGAGTTTTTTCCGGAATGATGTTGAATCCATGTTTATGCGTCTTTTTCGCAAATTTTTTTCACGCATCCTTTTCCGCCGTCAAAACACCCGATCGTCTTTATTCGTGTCAAATTACTATATTATTTTTAATTACATCGGAGATACCCGCGTTGCGACCTAAGAAGATATATTGTGCTAAATCCTAATTGTAATCACTCCAACCTTAGGCTATTTACAAAGCTCAGCACTTTGGATGAAAATTTTAGATGGAGAAGACAATCCTTCTCAAAGGTGCATCAATCTAATATTCATGCTTCGTGGACAGGCACATAGAATATACTCTAGGGTTTCCTTCACCGGCCCACAAAGCCTACATCAGTCTCTACAGAAAGACCCTTTAATTCAATCGGTAAGTTAACATGCAGTGTGCTGTCAGGTAGTCAGTAAGAGTTTTAAGTTCAAGGTATCTTTCGGAGTTCCTCCTGAAAAGTTATGAATCTCTTTGACTGTCTTATTCCCTTCGACTTCCGGAATTGCTGCACTCCCAGCTAGCTCCTAAGTAGGTCTGTAGTGTATCCTTTAGATCAGAGGTTCCCAAACGTTTTTTTCTCGTAGACCCCTTTAAAACATTTACTGGTTTCGGTGGACCCCCTGCTGATACATTTCTAAATATTCCCAAAGCTCGTAAAAAAATTAATTGTGAAAATTAGATCTAACAATGTAGATTTTCATCGCAGGTGAATTCAAAAACTAAACTCAGAGTGGCCAAAATAAAAGTAAAAAATATTTTTTTGTGTTCTGGTTATAAAAATAATGTGATTACACACTTGTAGGTTTTAAAAAATAGAGCTCGTAAATACATCAAACTACTATCTCGCTCGGAAGAGTTATATTTTTTAAGAGCACTGCGAGCGTTAGCGTTATTTACATTATCTTCACCATAAAATCATCAAATGTTCGGCTCACTCATGACTTTGCACGTGGAGTATATGTAAAATAGTTTATTTGTGTTAATGGCATAATTTTTATTTTTATCGCTCCGAGTTTTAAAGTGAGGCGAAAAATATTTATCACATTTTTAGAACACAAAACTTAAAACATCAAAACGGTTAAGCTTTTTACGCCAAACTTTTAATTCAGAAACACAATAAAGAAAAGAACGAGTTTAAAAAAATCGATGACAAATAACCAAGCTAGCAAGAAGCACCAAAAGTGTTCCACCGTGTCATCTTCCTCAAGGCAATATGGGTAAATGGACTTGTCATTTACGCCTATCACAGTCAGGTGTTTGTGCCACGTGAAGTGACCAGTCAGCAGTCCAGCAAGTTGTCTGCAGAGTCGTCTGCTCAGTGAGAGCAAAAAATTAGATAGACCTTGTGAGATTAAAGGCAACATGAGTTTTGCCAATTTCTGATGGTCGCTTCGATTGTCGAAGTTGAGAGTGCTAAAACTGGTTGCGGACCGAGGAATGCCTGGTCTGAGACAACTCTGGCCAAATGATCAGATGTCTCATAACCTGGTACTCCAGAGTGACCTGGCACCCAGAGTAAAACAACCTCGTTATGTTCACCATCATATTTAGTCGAGACTTGCATTGCCGAACTATTTTGGAAGTACTTAAATAGAGGGCTGGTCAATGCCTTAAGTGCAGCTTGGTTGTCACAATTATCAGGTTACATTGGCAGAACGATCAGCCTCGATGGGTAAAATTGCAGCCTTAACTAAATCATATTTTTGGTCGATGATTTTTACAAGTTAAGGGCGTTCTGCCTCCCAGTGCTACCCTCCCCAGGGTGTAATATCACAGATGCCAACTCAACATGCCCCCCGTAACGCGCTGGCGCGTAACTATATGTTCCACCACGTAGTCCATGGCTTTTAGTATTGCAATTACTTCAGCCTGGAAGACCGAAGCATATTCCCCTACAGAAAAGTGAAGCTTATCTCCGTTAACCTCGAAAAAGACCCCAGATCATGGCCCGGAGTCAGGTTTGGAGCCATCAGTGAAGATTCGACAATGTGTGAGTCCGGTCTCAGTGATGGAATCATGGAACTCAACATTATAGAATCTCTTCAACAAAGCTAATGGTGGCGTACTATTCTGTAGCATTGAAAAGACACAAGAGCTTAAATCTCTGCCACCAGAAATTTTCGCCGCCTCACTCATTGTCATACCAACATCCGGTCCATTTTAGTCTGCAGATGGCCTTTAAGGCTACCCCACGTATGAAAACACAAAGTGACGGTAAGTGCAGCAGTGCGTCAAGAGCACTATACACCTCTCAAAAAAATTAAAGTTAAACAAAGAGGCTATCAAGCAACCATTTTGGTTCTTTACATCGAAACCAGGTAAATCTTCGTGGACCCCCATTTACAACTCATGGACCCCCATATTTTTTTTACCTCACCGTGGACCCCCGTCGAGTCTTCCGTGGACCCTTGGGGGTCCCCCTGGACCGCTTTGGGAATCACTGCTTTAGATGTACCGCAGAAAGGCTCGGAACCATGCAAACGCATTTGAATACAGTCAGCCGTTTCGTTGCCTTCAAACCCTTAGTGTCCCTGAACCCTCCACAGCGGTACGCTATTGTGGACTTCTGGTTGGTCCAAGAGTTCACAAGCCTTGATGCCGGTTTAAAAGACCCTAAGGCTTCTAACGCTGCCTGAATATCATACATAATATTTATTCTGGCCTCATTTGCCTTCTACGATAAAATTCGCGAACACAGACTTCGATTGCGAAGACCTCCGCCCAGAATATGGTTGGCTACAAGCCCATTGACAGACTTTCCTGTAATCTTGGTCCAAGTACACCATAAAGTATATAAGGATGTTCGTATTGCATATTGGCAATAATAAGGGTATACGTTTGTACTGAGCAATCATGTTTGCGGCCGCCGTTATACGAACGCACCGGTGAAATATTCATGTAAAAAAATTGCTAAAATGTTTGTAGATACATATTTTCTATTTTTCTGAAATAACTATTACTCGTAGTCCCGAAACCTACCAAAATCCAATCAAGCCTACCAACCTACCTGATGAAACCGCTTTATTTCAGTAAGCGAAAAAATTTTATATTTTGATATTTTAAACGTAAATGAATGTCTACTTATTTCAACAATTATACTCATGAGCGTATATGAACAAGTACAAGAAAAAATTTTATATTTTGATATTTTAAACGTAAATGAATGTCTACTTATTTCAACAATTATACTCATGAGCGTATATGAACAAGTACAAGATCACATTGAAATCTATATTTAACACCTTTCCTCAATGTTAATCTGATTATATTAGATTTAATGTCAACTAACTTCAACTCATTCATTTTACAAAATAATAATGCTTCTGTTTTGACAGATTTTTAGTTAGCACATCCGCTATCATATTATCATTTGAAACGTATCTTAGTTCTATATCGCCACTCTGAATAACCTCTCGGGCAAAATGATGTTTTATGTCAATATGTTTTGATCTAGCATGATAAACTGGATTCTTCGCCAGATTTTGGGCGCTGAGGTTATCACCATAAATGATTGTTGATGTATTCATTTCACCACATCCAATCTTGACCATTAAGCGCCTCAAATGCAAAGCTTCTTTTGCAGCCGAGGATAGTGCCATGTACTCGGCTGCTTAAAGCCACACAACCTTGCTTCTCTGACTTCCAAGAAATCGGAGCACCTGCCAGGAAAAACACGTATCCTGAACATGATCGTCGGTTGGTCGTATCACCTCCCCAATCTGCATCCACGTAGCCTTGAAGTCCTTGGACGCATGCATAATAATTAAGATGCATGTCCTTCGTAGCTGCTAAATACCGCATTACGTGCCGCACGCCTTTGACATGTTCGCCATGAGGATTGTTGTTTCTTTGTGCTATAGAACGCCCCGAATGATAAATATCTGGCCTCGAAGTCAAAGCTAGCCACATTAACTCGCCTATTGCTGATTGATACGCCGTTGGATCTTCAACCACGCAATTAGAATTATCGCACGTTACTTGAAAACCTCTGTCTAGCGGTGTCGATGCAAACCTACATTGTTGCATGTTATGTCGTTGTAGCATATCCTTAATATATAATGACTGATTTAATGATATATTGCCTGTCTCACCATCGCGTTGAATCTGCATGCCCAAAAATGTCTGCATAGGACCCTTATCCACTCATTCGAATTTTGTTGCAATCATTGATTTAATTCGTATCAAGTCTGCCTTCTTCTGGCACGCTATAAGGAAATCATCTACGTAAATCAGTATCAAACAAGGGCTACCTTGTATGTCCTGCTTATATGAGCACGGCTCGTTCTTGCATTGAGTGAACCCAATTTCACACAATACTGTGTTCAACTTAGAATTCCACTCCCTTCCGGCTTGCTTTAAACCAGGGACCGAACATAACAGTTATTGATGAAAACTGTCATTGAAAATTTCACTATGAAGGAAATGTTCTACAACTAAGTGATACATACCAATCGATTTCTTTTTTCGCCCAGAATCAAATTTGAAAATAAATTTTTATTTGCAATTTTTATGCAAAATTTAAAAAAATAACAATTATTTTTGATTTTTATTTTATAAATCCGAAATAACAATTATTTTTGATTTTTATTTAAATAATCTACAAATAACAGTTATTTTTGATTTTTATATTATATGTTTTAGATAACAGTTATTGAAGACTTTTATTTATAAAAGTCATCAATAAATATCAGTCAGTGACTTTTACTTATAAAAGTCATCAATATAAATCAATCACTGACTTTTATTTTTTAAGTCATACTTATAAAAGTCATTATCATTTCTCGCAGTAAAGAAGATGTTGGAGAACAAACGTATTTTTTATTATTGATCAGCTTAATAATAATCGAGCAAATCGCACATATGTATGTATATGGTTTTTTAATTTTAATGTTTATTTATTTTCTGTTTAATTTTATTAGCAAAAGTTTTTGTAGATTTTCAGAGGATAAATTATATCTTAAGTCAGTTAAAATCAACTTCAGTGCAGAAAATCGTCTTTCTACACTGGCTTGAGTAGCGGGCGCGCTGTGGACAACCTTAGCCAACAAGTATAGGTGAGGGAGTGTATACTTTTTTTCTTCCCAATAATTCATTAACTCGTTTTCTATACCAATTGACTTTGGACTATAATTTAACATTTCTGTCATTGCTGTTTTTAAGGAGTCATCTTCCTCATCCGATTCGTCACTGGAAGTAACCTCTATTGTGTTTAAAAAAGCACTCAGCAATGATGAAGTACTTTCTGAAGCACCAGTTTGGCACTCAGGAGATGCACTATTCCCATTTAGTGGTTTCTTTGAAACTGTGCCAGACTTCTACAAAACAAAGAGGTGAAACTTATTGGTGTGTTTTTAGGAATGTGAGTTGCTTGAATTTTACTTACAACTTTTGAAATCATATAAATTTGTCGAAAAAGCCGCTTTAAATGGTTTCTGGCCATCATTAGCCGAATGGGGTTTTTCAGCAAGACCTTTCGTAACCTAGGATCCAAATATATCGCCGAAACAATGATTTCGTTGTCTAATAAAATGTTTTCTCTTCTTTCCAAACACTCCGCCAAATTGCTGCTATATGTACATTTGATTGTCTGCACTGTTAGTTTCATTTCAAGCCATAGCTTGTAGAAATCTCCTAAATACAGTTGCTCCGCTTGAAGTTTAAGAGTGGCCATATAAACCGGTTCTAATACCTTGACCAGGGAGCTTATCTCATCCCACTCAGCTAATAATAAGTTCTCACTTTCAAGATGTTCTTCGCAGAAAGATTTTAAATTAAGTACCGTCTTAAGCATGGTGTAGGTCGAGTTCCACCGTGTTTGCACGTCAACTTCTGGCTGTGGCAAGCTCTGACTTGAGATAATGTATCTACCATAAAAAAAGGCATGAGCACCAGGTACTCACGAAATTTGATGTGTAAACATCTGTGTCCCGAACTAGTCTCAAAATGGACCTTCCCCTTAACCTCAACCTCAACCTTAACTTTAACATTAACATTACCCTTAACCTTAACCATAACCTCGTCCCAAACTAGTACCGAAATGGTCCCGAACTAGCCTCGAAATGATCCCGAAAAAGTTCTGAATTAGTACCGAGATTTCTAATTTTCTGCTGGGTTACGCGTTACAGTCCAGATTGATTTTTTAATCAATTAGTTAACGGGATTAAATTCAATCGGATTACTCTTAATAATGATTAATTTTAATCTGATTAAACAGTTAATCGTAACCCCGATTAAAAAAATTAATTTTTAATCGTTAACCCTTGATAAAGAATTTTTGGTGATTAATTAATTTATGCTAGAATTTTCCTGTGCACACAAGGTCAGTTAATCGTGTATGGCTAAGTCGAGAGCAAAGACGTTTACACATCAAAATTAATAAAGATAACTTTATTTAACAAAATTGTGTTACTGTTGTGAATTTGACAACATTTTTTATACACAGAATGGTAATTTTTAGTTATTATTTTAAAATAAGTGAAATGATAAAATAAGCCTTCAATCTAAATTAGGAGAGTAAATTACCTGTTAGAAGGACATCTAAGTGTTTTTGCTAAAATCCGAGCTTTTGATAAGACGGCTTGTCTTTCTGTATCCTTTAAAAAGTCTTTAACAGCAAGTTGCAATGTATGGGCAGCACATTTAATTGAGACAATACTATTAATTTTGACTTCATTTATTAAAGGATCGTAGTCAATTTCCTCGGCCACAGCTGTAGAAGTACTCATCTCATCATCTTCGCTTAATATTTCGACGGCTTTAATCATATTTCTACCGTTGTCTGTGGTCACGCAGTATATTTGTTGCTTGGAAATTTGAAAACTATCTAGAACACCCTCGATTTCTTGGCATAAATTAGCTGCGGTATGTTTTTTATGCAACTCAATCATACCGATAGTATATATGACAATATTCTTGTTGTCGTAATACTGCACATTAATGCCTAAAATACTACGATTAAGTCGCGAGGCGGTATCAAATTTAAGGCTAATCATTTTGCGTTTTAAAGAAGATCGAATTATATCTACTACGTGATCAAATTCTTCTGTAATGGCTGTCATTATATTTTTGGATGTAATTGGCCTCATCTCTAATCCACTAAATATTTGCTCTGTTAAAATCTTAAACGGCTTAGAGTCCAGAACTGCAAAGGGCATCTTCTCATTAGCGACTAATTGCACGCAAGCCGCCTTGACATCCTTTTCGGAAAACTCGACCACAATTTTTTGCTTCTTCTCTGATGGCTCGCCGTTCGTCTCTGTTAAAAATTGCATATGCTTATTTGTATTAAGTAGCTCATTTGTTATGTAACTTGGTTAAAATTGCCGTTTAGTTGCAATAGCAACCATGTTAGCATATTAAAAAAATTGCATTGCTTTGATGAAATTTACAAACGGAAAAGCAACCAATTCAGAGTGACTCTAAAGTAGGGCTGCCATAATCCCATCGACCAGGACACTTATTCTCTATAAATACAGTTTTAACCAAATAAACTAAACAGAAAGAAAGTAAACTCACCAGATATTGTTCAACTTATTAGAAAAATCTTTCTTTATCGATTTTCGACTACATGCTTTTTTTTCAAAGCAAAAATCTGCTAAAAACTTGATGGGTGTCTGCATTGACTATCATTAAAAAACCAGGACAATTTAAGCGGAACTAGGACACCAGGACAATTTGTTTAAATCAGGACAAATCCTGGAAAACCAGGACGTCTGGCGGCCATACTCTAAACGCTTGTTTTCGCTATGTCAAATTTAATGGCATTTGTTGCTGCTAAAGCGGCTATCTATAAGTTGTTCGCCATTAATCTCATCGGTAAAGGTATGGATAAAGGAAATAATGTTTTAAAATATGTCGACAAATTTTGTTGTCCAAATATGACGTAGGGAAAACCAGCCTTAAGAAGGCTTTGGTTGATATGTTTCCTATGTCTGAAAAATACGGATTTGATGTTAAACTGCATTATGCTCTTAATCCGGTCAAAAAATAAGCTGATTATAGCATAATATTTACTGGGAAAGTACAAAATAACTCACCATCAATATTCCTCCAAGCGCTCTCATGCTTACATTTTAAATGACGCTTTAGATTGGTCAAATAATTTCCTTGAAACTCATAACCGCATATGTTACACTTCGCCTTATTTGTCTCAAGAAAAATTGTGAAGTAATTTCGCACAATTATATTCTGCTTACGCCCCATTTTTAAATTTACAAATGCAACGAATATGCAAAACCAAGAGCATATGCACAAGATCCTGATCAACCCTAATATTTCATTCACTGAATTTATTACTATGTACATACGATTAATACTAAACCCTGAATTGATTTTTGCGTTTCCTGACAAATGAGATGTTTTGACTAATGGGCTTTTGAAGAACATGTGCTACATATTTGTCGAAAACACATAACTTAACCCTTAATTGCATTACATAGGTTCATTTGTCTTACAACTTTAATTTGATTACTTTGCTTTCGTTTCATGTTTTAAAAACATACAACTTGTTCATTTAAATATAAAATAAAACTTCTATTGTAATAAGTACCATTTTTGCGATGCAATAAATGGGTCAAAATATGTTTGTCTCATTAAACTAAGTAATTGAAAAGAAATATCGTGTTTTTAAGGGTTAATTTCTATAAACTCTTGCATATACAGGATGTTCAACAACTGCTCTCTTTTTTTTAAGGTAAAAAGTTGAAGTCAAAAGTCATCTTCACTTTTCCTAGATGACAGCTTCTTCTCGAACTATTCATATTTGAAGTTGATTGGAATAATTCAGCGCGTAATCAGGCAAAGTTGAAGATAAACTTAGATCACATACACTGCGTTTAAATTGAACAGCTGGTTGACATTTGATGTGCTAATCTTAGTTTAAACCAGTCATCTCGAGCGTTTGAACTAAGTTTAAACCACTGCCGTGCACTAAAAAACTTGCCTTTAGTCTGAATTTTACCATGTTTTTGTCCTTAAAAATAAATTTCGTAATTTTGGAACACCCTGTATACACTGCACTAGCGTGTCCGTTAATTACCAAGTTCAGTCTGTCTGTCACATCGAAATAGTTTCAATAGTATTAGAGTGAAAAGCTGCCAAGTCCATTTTTTATTAATATTTACTTTTTGCTGGACGTCTACTTTGTTCTATTAAGTCCAAAGAAGGCACACAAAATCCATTAAGTCCAGAGGAATACGTAAACCTTTCATTAACCTCGTATTCTTCCCCTTCGAATGGAGGTTGTTTTTGCTTTGAATAATGAAAATAAAAAAAAATTGACTTAGCAGCTTTTCACTCTAAGCTAGCGATGCGTATGTTTGTACTTACGTACATACATAAGTCGTACAAGTATATCGTAAGCTAATATGACGGCTTTAACATGGTTCAAATATTGAATTCAATTCTGCTCGCATGTGGGAGAGAGGGAGTGAGAAGAGAAGGGAGGAGTACACATGCGTCTGCACCGTCAAGTCGTTTCAAGTTTCTTGCTTTCCTTTTGACATTTTCGTTGTTTCCCATTTAAATCGTGCGTATTGAATAGGGGCTAATGATAGAACGTCGATACGAGTACCGAGCAGGAAATATTGATACTTTTCTTGAGTACTGAGTAGAATTAACGCGATACTTTTTGACAAGTACTGAGTAGGTATCGCTAATACTGAAGATTATCGACGGGTAAAAGATTTTTTTATTCACTTTTACACAACACTAACAAATTTTAGTGGTCAATTATAAAAATTTAAACAAACAAAGTTGAAAACTTACATATCGTCACCATCAATGCAAAGCAAAGCAATCTGATTTTTATTTATTTCTCACGTTTGCTTTAAAAATACTTGGAAGTACGCGTATTATCGACACTTGTTTGCGAATATGGGTACTGGCATCGATTATACTTTAGAGTATTCTATATGAGCACTAGTATCGATGCTTTTCTAAAAAGTTCTATCCCTAATATCGGCACTATTGCTAATGTAATATGTACGCGGCGAAGAGAATTACAAAATAAACGATTAGAAAATAATGTGCAAGTATTTATCGTATTTTCTGTCATAAGTATATCAATTAGCAAAAGAAGTTTTTAGTCTTAAATAACTCATTTACGACGACTTATACAAATGACTTATATAAGTATGACTTAAAAAATAAAAGTTAGTGACTGATTAATATTGATGACTTTTATAAGTAAAAGTCACTGACTGATTTTTATTGATGACTTTTATAAATAAAAGTCTTCAATAACTGTTACCTAAGACATGTAATATAAAAATCAAAAATAACTGTTAATGGTAGATTATTAAGATAAAAATCAGAAATAATTGTTTTTTTGGATTTATAAAATAAAAATCAGAAATAATTGTTATTTATTGAGTAATTCAATAAAAGTCAAAAAATAATTGTTAAAGAGCAATTTTTATAATAAAAGTTGTAATTGTTACGGTCCCTGCTTTAAACCGTAAATTGCTTTATTGAGCCTTAGAACCTTCTCTTCGCAAGTCTTATTTACATATCCTTCAGGCTGCTTCATGTAGACTACGTCATTTAACTCACTGTTAAGGTAAGCCGTACAAACGTCCATTTGATGCAAATAAAGCTTCAACTGAACAGACAATGCTAAAATCAAACGTATCGATTCATAACGACACACCGGTGAAAATGTTTCGCTATAATTTAAACAAAATTTTTGCGAACACCCTTTGGCTACCAAACGTGGCTTATAGCGTTCTATAGCACCAAATTGATCCTTTTTTATGGTGTATACCCATTTACAGCCGATAACTTGTTGACCCTTAGGTAAGTCTACAAGTGTACACGTACCATTTTTTACCAGGGACTCATTTTCCTTGTTCATGGCTGTTCGCCAATATGAAGCGTACTCACTATTACTTGCCTCTTTAAAAGTGTGAGGTATTGGTATATCATTGGTATGAACTGCGTTTTTAATATTGAAAAACTTCTTTGGACGCCTTGGTTTACCTGTTCGCTTAAGTTTCGGCCTACCAGGTCCAATCTTTCCAAGCTGCTTTTGCTTCAGACTCCCGAAGTATAGAACAGAAGTGGACAAAAAAAATATTTTCTATAAAGGCTTAAAGTGCTTCAATGAATTACCAGAGGCTATAAAAAATTGTGATACTATCACTCTTTTCAAGCGGCTGCTATTTGACTATTGTAGAACGCAGCCTACAAGATAGTGATGTATCAACAATAGCGTGGATTGGAAACTAGGCCTTTCCAACCGTCACGAAAGCGCGACTGGGTGGATCGGAAACTCGGCCTTTTCGACCACCCAGGAGATATTCATAAATGGAGTAACCCAAAAAGAATAGCGCGGATTGGAAACTCGGCCTTTCCAACCGTCTACATAACTTCCAGAATAAGTGATAAAGAAATAATGTTATTTAAAAATTTCCGTAGAGCATTTTGTATTTTGTATTTAATATTTAACATTTTAAATCTAAATCTAATTATAAGAATGTTAAATCTTTGTTGCAATATAAGTCTAACAGACTGTAAAAAATAAATAAATAAAAATAAAATAATTCTGCTTCTTCTGCACTAGCATATTCTTCGCTCTCGATGTCGCTGCCACTATCTTCCTGCTGTCCAACGATATCATGGTCCGTCGCATCTTTCGGTGAACTTTCTGTTGTTGCTTCAAACATGATCTGGTCTGGTACCTCAACTGCATCGCAAGATTCGTCAAACAAAACATCGCGTTTTTCTACAATTTGCCGTTTTTTCTTGTCGTAGAGTCTGTATGCTTTCGATACCAACGAATAACCTACTAAACGATACTCCTTGCCTTTCGCCTGAAATTTGTTGTGATGTGTCTTATCCAAACCAACAGCCACTGCTCCAAATGTACGCAAATTCTTTACATTAGGCTTTCTACCACTCCACGCTTCAAAAGGTGTCATACCAATCAAAGCCATTGTTGGTGATCTATTACGGATATAACATGCTGTTTTTAATGTCTCTGCCAACAGAAACTCTGGCATATTGGAATGCACCTGCATGTTTCTCGCCATCTCAACAAGTGTCCGATTTGCCCGTTCAGCCGCACCATTCTGCTGAGGACTATACGGAACTGATAATTGACGTACTATGCCATGCTGCATCAAGTAATCGTCAAAACGCTTGTTGATATATTCTCGACCATTGTCACTACGTAATGCCTTAATCTTGCATCATGTCTCACGCTCTGCTCTATTCTTGAATTCTACAAATTTTTCAAATATTTCGTCCTTAGACTTGATGAAAAATGTAAAGATGCGACGAGACATGTCGTCAATAAATGTTAAAAAATACGCCGAACCACCAAGATAACGCTTCTAAAATGGTCCACATACATCTGTATGTACAAGCTCCAACTGTTGTTTTGCACGATTTTCCGACACCGATGGAAATGATTGAGTATGAATTTTGCTTTTCATGCAAGTCCTGCACTGTTGCTTACCAGAGAAATTCACATTTTCTATGCCGATTACCATCTCATTTTTCTTAAGACTCAACAAACTAGCATAATTGAGGTGACCATATCTGTTATGCCATACAGCTGCAGTACGCTGAACTGCGACAAAAAATACATTTTTATTGCTTTCAAATATAAACAGTTTATTTCTTTGCTCTGCTTTCAAAATCAGCTCGCCTTCCTGACTAGTAATTGCGCACTCTTTGGTGAAATTTACTGTACAACCATATTCGACAGCCCGACTTATCGACGAAAAATTCCCCTTTAAATCTGGGACATGCAACACGTTCTTCAATTTAAATTCACAAAAAACGGTTTTAAGAATTACGTCACCTCTGCCAACGGCACACGTTACATTGTTGTCCGCCAAAAATACATCCTCTGCGTGTGAAGTATAATTCACAAAAAAAAACTGCGTGAACAACACATATGTGAAGTTGCTCCACTATCTAGACACCAGCTTGAAACTCCTAAAACACTTCCATCTGTTGCCTCCAGAACTGTGAAAGATCGCTGCTGTTGTATTTTTGAAGTTTCTATTTTATCTTTATTTTTGCACTGATTTTTGAAATGTCTACGCTGCCCACACTTGTAGCACACTACATCTTTCCAGTTTCCTTTCTTCTTCTGTACAGACTTTGTATTTGCGTGAAAAGCCTGCTGCCCGCTTAAATCTATCGATTTAGAATCAATGGCGCGTATTCATAGTCCAGCAACTAAGTCGAAACTAACAAAGTTGCAACTTAAATTTAAGTACCAACTTAAAGTTTACCTCTATTCATAGTCGCATTTCAGACTTCTACTAAGTAGTTTCGACTTAGTTTACGACATAGCAAAACGAGTGTGAAAATGTATAAATTTTTTTTTACGATATTTTGGAAAAATTACATTTTTATTAAATAATATCAAGTTTGATCATCCGTTTATGTAATTTTTATTTTCATTGCATGATTATGCAAAATAATAAGGTATCATTTTCTTGTTAATTGTGTGAAATAGCCAGAACAACCGCAGTGATGTGAAGTCGATGTTTATCGAAAGCATGCTGTGAAACATACAAATAGTAGATATCTAAATGTTATGCACAAATTTACTTTAAAAGAACTAGCGTGAAACTGACTTATTATTTGAAAATTTATCTAAATTATTCCATTATAAAATTGTGATGTAGCTTTATTCGAATTGTAATACGCATTTAATTTCATCTTCCGATTAAAATGGATCGATCTTTGTAAATTTTAATTGGAGATTATTCAATATTATCAAAATCACCCTCTACCAACTTAATTTTTACATATTTCGTCTGTTTTCCCTTAATTTGATAAAATACTTCTTCCTAGTTACGACTTAGTCGCAGCTGCAGCCGAAACTAAATTTTAAGTTGGTACTTAGCCAGAAAAGTCGAAACTAGGGCGACTATGAATAGCTTTAGTTGTGACTTAGAATAGTTTCGACTTAGTTGAGTACTAAATATGACTATGAATATGCGCCAATGCCTCTACGCTCTCCCCCTTCTAGTAACTTTATCTTTAACACTTCTAGAGAAGGCAAACTGTCGCGCGTTTCCATAGCTATGACAAAGTTTTCGTATTCTTTCGGCAAACTTTATAGCAAAATTATTACTATTAACTCTTCACTGAGCTTGATATCAACTTCTGAGAGCTTGTCAATCGTTGAACAAAACTTATTAAGAAAACTGCTTATAACGTCACCATCTTCAAACCAAGCAACTGCTTATAAAGCGATACCTTACGTACTGGTCCGCTGGGTTGATGTAAATCTTTGAGCGTTTTCCATGCACTCGCTGCTGTCTTGTAGTTTTTTAAATAGGTCAACTGCGATGACCTCACGCTCAATGTTATCATGGCCAATGCTTTCTCGTCAAGAGAATCCCAGCTCGACGACTCTTCCAGTGCCGATGGTCGCTGCCCGTTTATTACCTTCCATACCTCCGCATGCACCAACACGCTCCGCATTTGTATTCTCCAGGATTCATAATTCCCTTCATCTAGTTTGTCAATCTGGTACATGGAACACATGGTGACCGGGTATTATATTGCGTGACTCGCAAAAATTGAATACCGAAATTAAAGACTTTTTAAAAAAATCGCGTGACCCTCGTGTTTGGGCCCATAACCTGATGAAACCGCTTTATTTCAGTAAGTGAAAAAATTTTACATTTTGATATTTTAAACGTAAATGAATGTCTACTTATTTCAACAATTATACTCATGAGCAAGTATATGTGAACAAGTACAAGATCACATTGAAATCTATATTTAACACTACCAAATGGAAAAAAACGTACCAGTTTTGGTAGGAAAAGCCATGTTTGGGTACACTGGTTAGCATGTTAAATCAATTTTTATTAAATTTCTTTATAAGTATTTGTAAGAAAATAGTTAATAAACGCCAGTATTACCTGCTAATGCTATTACACTCAAATTGTCACTAATCGCATCGGAATCATCATTACCCCTGACAATCAAATCATGTTTATGTGCTGATAACTTCAATGGTCGTTTTATATCGGATAAATGAACATTGGCTGAAGGGTTGATTCTAAAGTAAGGATCATCCCTATGTCGTACCCGTTTGAAGTTTCTGATAAGGCCTACAATTCTGCTTTCCTAATAATTTTCTCTGAATATATTCATCTTGTCAATTGTTATGTTTATTTTTTTATTATTATTTTTTTTAGTATTTTTAACTTTTGGCTTTTAAGCGAGCCACGCTAAAAGGATGATGGCCTCAAGGCCTATTTTTATTGATGAGACAAGTTAAAAAAAACAAGGCAATGCTGCCGATTCTTGATTCAAAACAAGTCTGTTTATTTCAGTGCACAAAAACTGCTTTTATAATAAATTTTACATTTCTCCTTAAATCTAAGACACTCCCAATTTTAAGTTACTTTTCCAAAATTTTCATATTGTGACCAATCATAATTTATTATTTTGTAGTTTTGCATTTTCTAAATGTTCTTGTAGTAAAGTCTCATTGCTTTTCTTTTACTCTAATTAAATTTATATTGACTTCTCATATATTGAGAAATATCAATTGTGAAACCAATTGTTTCACAGTTGCTCTACAAAGTTCATCGTCCCACATGTGCAAGCTGCAATATGATCGTTTCTACAAAGCAAGTGGCCGCTAACGCTTTGCCCAATTTGTGACATATATATATGAGTCATAACTCTTTTGCTTGCATTCTTAACGTTGTTGTTAAGAACGTTATTATATAATATTGCAGTCACATGTGTGTTTACATTACTGACCTTACTTACTAATTATTTGTAGACACACAACACCCTTACCCTATAAAAAAAATGATTTTGTAATCATAATTGACAAAATTATTTTTATATTATAATTTTACATATGTTTATATACTTTTACATATTTCTAGCTTTTATTAAATTATTATTGTGGACTTCTTTTTCTACATTGTCCATAATTATAGTACTGTTACTACCTACATTTAAATATACGTAGTCTCCTGTTTTAGATTTTGGTTTGTTAATATATTTTTGTGTATTGGAGTTATGTTGTTTATTTTTTAACAAATTTTCTTGTGCTTGATTATGTGCATATCTTAGTTTAATTTTGAATTCATTTATATAATTGCCTAAATTGTAGAATGATTCTTTGCTTTTAATAATTTCACAAGGTAAAGAGCATAATTTACCATATACTAATTCAAATGGTGTATAGTGAGTCGTGCTATGTGGAGTGGTGTTGTATGAGTATGTATAGTATGGTAATAGTTCATCCCAGTTATCCTTCCCGTCCATTGTCATTAAGAAGTCATTTAAAACTCTATGGTTTCTTTCAACTGTACCTAAAGTTTCATGATGGTATGGTGTTGATGTTACTTTGTCTATGTTCATTAGTTTACAGATATTTGTCAATAATTCGTTCGTAAATTCAGTACCTTTGTCTGTTTTTAATTTCCTAAAACAACCATATTTTAAAATAAACTTTTCTAACATTGTTTTTGCTACACTCAATGCGTCTTTTGTTATCAAAGGAAACGCTTCTACAAATTTTGTAAGTTCGCATTGAATTGTTAGTATATATCTGTATGTATTGGATGGTCTAAGAGGACCAACTGTATCTATTGTTACAACATCAAATGATGTATTTGGTGTCTCTGTTATTGTCAACTTTTCTTTTGTATATTTAATAATTTTTACCTCGTTACAGATTTTACATTTGTTATTATGGTTTTTAACCATTTTATTCATGCCTTTCCACACATATTTTTGTTTGAGTTTTCCTATGCATCGTCTTATGCCGCAATGGCCTGCTGTTTTTGAGTCATGGTATCCTTCTACATATAAATTCTTTCATTTCAATATTTCATCATCATTCGCTAGCGCTAGTTTACTAATGTGTTCATGCTTTGCATGAGATAACAATTTTTTCAAAATCAATTTTAACTCTGATAGTGTCTTATGATTGTATCTAACATGTAACTCATTTTTAAATTCATTAAACTTAATTTTTTGGCCAGTTTTAATTTTATCTTTATTCTCAAATTTTAACTTTTTTACTCCTCTAATATCAGATATTGAAATACACTCCCATATATGAAGATGATCAGTCTCCAATGGTAAAGTGTCCGCGGGGGTTTCTTCTTCTTTATTATCTGTAAATTTATTTTTCATTCCTCGTGTTAAGGCATTAATATTATTTGTTGGTACCATGTTTTTTAATTTCTATGAGTTTAAAACTATTCTTGACAACGCATCGGCGTTGGTATTCATTACATGTGACCTGGTCTACGGAAAGGGGGCTTAGGTGTCAAAAAATCAATTTTCACTTTTTGGTTGATTCGGATGGAAGATGAGATGCTTTTTCACGTGGTGAAAAGCAGAAAATCCTAACTTGCTTAGAAGTGTACTAAAAATGTAGAGAAAGAAGAGTAAAAATACGACAAAATATAATTTATTGG
>NW_016157472.1:35459-43881 GCF_001687245.7 Rhagoletis zephyria
ACATTATACAATTACATTATACAATTACAATAACAAAATGTAGAGAAAGAAGAGTAAAAATACGACAAAATATAATTTATTACATTATACAATTACAATTACAATTACAATTACATTATAACAATTAACGAGATAATGAGAAACTGGCGAAGCGAGTTGCTTACTTTTAACAGCTTTTTCACAGAAAACTAGTTTTCGCACGTAAGCTCCCTTTTGTGGCGACATAAGTTTTTCTTTCAAAAGTTCAAATGAACTCTGACAATTTTGTGACCAGCTAAAAATTACATTTTTCTTTAATAATTGATTTAATGGTTTTTCTATGTCAGCAAAGTTCTGAATAAAACGTCTGTAGTAGTTACAAAAAGCTACAGATCTGCGTACTTGGTCAGAATCTGTTGGTGTTGGGTAATCTTTTATTACTGAATATTTGCTAGGGTCAGTAGTCACACCTATATCTGTGATTAAATGTCCAAGGTAAACTACCTCAAGTCTCAATAAATTACATTTGCGTGGATTCAATTTTAAGTTATATTTACGTAACCTTTTAAAAACTTCTACAAGATTCCTATTGTGTTCTTTTAAACTAGCTCCAAAAACTATTATATCATCAACGTATAAAAATGCTGATGCTTGTAAACCACTAAGTGCAATTGAAAGCATTCTTTGAAAACTATTTTTTGTTGAGATTTTCAAACCGAAAGGCAAACGTTTAAATTGGAAATGACCTGAATCTGTTGAGAAGGCTGTTAATGGTCTCGATTTTGGATGTAGTGGAATTTGATGAAATGAACTTGTCATATCTAAAGTCGAAAAATACTTCGCTTTACCTAATTTATCAAGTACATCTTCTAACCTGGTTAATGGAAATTTGTCATCTACAACTTTTTTATTCAAAGATCTATAATCAACTACTAGTCTCCATTTTTTCTCTTCCCCCGCGCTCTTCTTTGGTACTATTAACAAGGGTGAATTGTATGGGCTAACGGATGGTTCAACTATGGCCCTTATTATGAGCTGCATTCGATTTTCGATCTTCGGTGGCTATCGTTGTACAAAAATGACTACGATCGGAAAATGGGAGAACTGCTAGATGACAAAACGACGTATAAAACCATTAGAAATGATCCTACACAACAGTTACTGAGGAAGAACAATATTGTGATAAATGATTTGTACAAACAAAAAATACTTGACGTGAAACAGAAGTTCCAATTAACATGCTCAGCTGCTAATGCACCCAGACTATATGGCCTTCCAAAAATCCATAAACAAAATATACCACTCCGACCAATTTCTTCATCAACAACCGTGCCGTGTTACAAATTATCAAAGCACATTGGAAATATTTTAAAAAACCTAATATCGGAAAAACACAATATTAAAAATGCATATGAACTTAAAGAAAGTCTCCAAAATATAAAAGTGGAAAACGACGAAATTCTAATATCCTTCGACGTCATTTCCCTATTTACAAACATCCCCATACATTTAGCTATACAGACTATTATGAAAAAGTGGAGCATTTTGGAGAGTCACACCAAGATAACAAAGAAGCAGTTCCAGATGATATTAGAATTTTGTTTACGTGACAATAATTATTTTAAATACAACAACATGTTTTACCAACAAATCTATGGCATGCCTATGGGGAATCCATTATCACCAACAATTGCAGATATTGTACTAGACAAAATACTTGACGACAGCCTGGCTGAATTAAAGCAACAAAATATACAAATCAAATACATAACAAAATATGTAGATGATCTATTTGCAATAGTAAAATCAAATGACGTAGAAGATATATTAAAAACCCTAAATGCAAAACACACAAAAATAAGATTCACGGCAGAAAAAGAAACGAACAAAAAATTGGCATTTCTTGATGTAGAACTACACAGGTGTCAAAACAATATCAAATTCAATTGGTACACAAAGTCCATTGCGTCAGGTAGGATAATAAACTACCATTCAAATCATCCGTGGAAGCAGAAAATGAACACAGCATCCAGCCTAATCAGAAAAGTTTATATGCTTAGTGATGAAGAATTCATAGAAGAAAACAAAAACAAAATTACAAACATATTACAGAAAATATCTACCCGCGCTCACTAATACAACGGCTAATAGACACAACTGAAAGAAAAATTGGCAGTCCAAATAATAATACCAAACGGCCAGTTGATAACACGGACAAAAAATATTTTGGACTTACTTCTATCCCGGGGCTAACAAATAATCAAGTACTTAGACGAATAATGAAAAATGAAAATATAATATATGCGCACAAGCCACACAACACACTAAGCAAAATATTTACAAGGACGAAAGATAAAATAGAAAAGGAGCAACAAAGTAATGTTGTCTATGAAATAAAATGTAAAGGTAAAAATAAAGACCACTGTAATAAGTGCTACATAGGCACAACAAAACGCGCGTTGGGTATAAGGATCGGCGAACACAAGGCAGACGAACGGAACAAGAGAATGACAACAGCACTGGCTCAACATCTGACTGCAAACAAACACACAGCTGACTTCGCCAACACAAGAATATTGGACGTAGAAAGAGGAGAAAGAAGGAGAATTACATTGGAAAGCCTTCGTATACAACAAAGCTTAGACAGCGCGATGAATTTTAAAGACGATGTGGACAAAGCAAACAACGCATACACAGCTGTGATAAAACGAAAACATTCAAATTATGTTAGAAAAGATAGGCAACATAATTAAGTACTTAGCTATAGTATTGTGATGTATTGTGTTGAGTTTTTAATTTAAATGTAAGTTAAAAAATTGTATATAAGCCTTTTTGCTATACACATGTTTGTTAATATTGTGATTGTAATTCATGTTTATTGTTTAATAAAACAGACTCCCTGAGGAAGACGCAAAGCGTCGAAACGCATAGGAGGGAAGGAAGAAAATTTACTTTCGTTTCTCTTTTTTATCGGCCGAAGTAGCTCCATAACCCAGCAAACAATTAAATAAGGAATTTGGCCTAAAATTATAAGTAATTTTATTCTTCCTAAAAGCAAATCAAATTCATACTCCTCTTCTTTTTTTACTATTTTCTGTCGTACATTTAATAAGTCATTTAAAGTTTTGTCTATGTATTCGTCTGCATAAGTTCTGTTTGGACTCTTTTTTAAATTCGCAAGTATCTTCGAAGCATATTCTATTTCCATTTATTTATTATGTATAATTTTCATTTATGATAGATATTATTTTAAAATATTTATTTTATGCACATTAAGCACATACCATTCTTAAATCAAGAATTTCAAACTTTCTTTTTACAATACTTACTCTGCATGCATCACATTTAAAACAACTATAATGGAAGCTTTTATTATTATACATGACATATTTAACTTTTCCTATGTCTTTTATTTTGTTCTGGCATTTAGACAATATTTTTTTAACATTTCTTGTTTATGTTGATTTTTCTTCAATTATATTAGTTCCGCAATTAATTTTCGTTTGTTCTCTCCAGTAGCTAATGGAATTACCCTGTGAAGCTCACCAATCTTCCTTCGTAGTTTCACCGCCTTACCTCCTCGGGTTTTTCGTTTTGGTGCACTATGCTCTGTGCTATCGTTTTTAATTTGTCTTTTTCTGTACGCTTCTATTGTTAGTGGCTTAGGTCCAGCCGTGAGCGGAGTTGGGACGAATTTTAATATTGGTGTGGATGATGTTGTCGTCAGTGCTTCAGGGACATATTCATCATCTATATTTTCTTCTTCGTAGGATCTTGGGGATCTTCTTTTGAATATTGCTCCGTCATGAATATAATTTTTATTAAAATTTATTTATTTTTATTAGAATTATTATAGTGCCAATTTGGCAGGATCGCCATGTTATGTTTATTTTTTTTTATATTTTTTTTTTTTAGTATTTTTAACTTTTGGCTTTTAACCGAGCCACGCTAAAAGGATGATGGCCTCAAGGCCTATTTTTATTGATGAGACAAGTTAAAAAAAACGAGGCAATGCTGCCGATTCTTGATTCAAAACAAGTCTGTTTATTTCAGTGCACAAACACTGCTTTTATAATAAATTTTACATTTCTCCTTAAATCTAAGACACTCCCAATTTTAAGTTACTTTTCCAAAATTTTCATATTGTGACCAATCATAATTTATTATTTTGTAGTTTTGCATTTTCTAAATGTTCTTGTAGTAAAGTCTCATTGCTTTTCTTTTACTCTAATTAAATGTATATTGACTTCTCATATATTGAGAAATATCAATTGTGAAACCAATTGTTTCACAGTTGCTCTACAAAGTTCATCGTCCCAAATGTGCAAGCTGCAATATGATCGTTTCTACAAAGCAAGTGGCCGCTAACGCTTTGCCCAATTTGTGACATATATATGAGTCACAACCCTTTTTGCTTGCATTCTTAACGTTGTTGTTAAGAACGTTATTATATAATATTGCAGTCACATGTGTGTTTACATTACTGACCTTGCTTACTAATTATTTGTAGACACACAACGCAATGGTTCGCCGTTTAACTTTGGTTATATGTTAGTTTATCAATAAAAGTTACGAAATAAATTTTTTTTTAAATGATCTGTTTTTGAATTTGTTTTTGTTATTTATGACCTTTTAACAATTATATTCAACAATTTTTATTGAGCTTGAGGCCGCTTTTAATGAAAAACTATTGGGGAAAAGCAACAAAAATTTACAAAAAATGGTAGAAGTGATAGCTATTTCCTCATCAGAATTCTTCAGCGGGAATCGAAACCGACGACACCAGCTGACTCAGGCAGTTGCCTACGCACTGTGCTAAGTTCTCCTTATAAACTGTTGTTGCTTTTTCCACTTTTTTCATTTGTGCCAACTATAATCAAGCGCAGTATTCCAGTGCTATTTAAGCTTGATCATGAGGTTGGTGGTTTTGTTGGTTTTTGTTAACAAATAATTCTATTTTTAGAATGTTTAACTTTTAGGTGTGCTCGTCCTTAAGTTATTTCTTTTTGTTATTTATGGCCTTATAACAATTATATTCAACAATTTTAATTGAGCTTGAGTAGGGCTGCCAGATATCTCTGTTGCCAAACCGGGACACTTAAGGGTGGGAAAGGCCTCTCGCACCCTTCCCTTTCGTTTAGACAAAAATTACGTACGAAAGGATGTAGTAAAATTTTATTTTGACAAACAAAAAAAAACATAAAAACATGAGATCATAAGATCATTCAACGTACACCAGCAAAACAAAACAATTTATCACAACTTAAGNAAAAAAAAAATCGCATATGAAAGGGCACCAACCCAACTCGTAATAAATTTAAGTATACAAATTTTAGTATTTAGTATAGAAATATTCAATTCAAATACGCCAATATTAAAATGAAGTGCTTTGGACTTAACGGATGCTTTTTCATAATTAAGTTAAAAAAAAAATATTTAAATTCTATGCTGCCTGTAATGGGATTTGAACCCTGACGCTCTGGAAATTAACAAATTGTGGCAAGCATCTTCGTGCACTCAACAACAGCCAGACATGTAAATGTGCGTTCAAATTTTCAGTTTGATTCAACACCACGTGTTCGTCGTATGAAAGTATTGTTTTAAAATACGAACATTTTAAAACGATAATCAAATCATAAAATTCATAAAATTTTTCTTAATATGTATTACAATGCGATGTTTCTCTCAGTGTAGTAATTTTCATTCAAAATTTGTGAAATCAAATCGAAAACCGGGACACTTAAACGAATCCCGGACATTTTAAGGTTGCACCGGGACACCGGGACAAATAGTCTTAAACCGGGACATGTCCGGGAAAACCGGGACGTCTGGCAGCCCTAAGCTTGAGGCCGTTTTTAATGAAAAACTATTGTGGAAAAGCAACAACAATTTGAAAAAATTTGTAGAAGTGATAGCTATTTCGGAAATCACCACATTATCTCATCAGACTTCTTCAGCGGGGTTCGAACCGACGACCCCAGCTGACTCAGCCAGTTGCCTACGCACTGTGCAAAGTTCGCCTTATAAAATGTTGTTGCTTTTTCCACTTTTTTCATGTGAGCCAATTACAATCAAGCGCAGCTATTCCAGTGCTATTTAAATTTGATTGTGTGTTGTTAGTGTTGTTGGTTTTTGTTAAAACATAATTCTATTTTTAGAATGTTAAGCTTTTAGGTGTGATCGTCCTTAAGTTATTTGTTTTTGTTATTTATGGCCTTATAATAATTATATTCAAAAAAATTTATTGAGCGTGAGACCGTTTTTAATGAAAAAATATTGTGGAACACATCAACAATTTGAAACAAGTGTAGAAGTGATAGCTGTTTCGGAAATCACCACATTTCCTCATCATACTTCAGAAACTGGACTCGCACCGACGACCCCAGATGACTCAGCCAGTTGCCTACGCACTGCGCTAAGTTCGCCTTATAAATTGTTGTTACTTTTTCCACTTTTTTCATGTGAGTCAACTACAATCAAGCGCAGCTATTCCAGTGCTATTTAAACTTGATCATGTGGTCGTTGGTTTTGTTGGTTTTTGTTAATAATTCTATTTTTAGGAAACTGGCTTAGTCAGCTGGGTTCGTCGGTTCGAATCCCGCTGAGGAAATATGGTGATTTCCGAAATAGCTATCGCTTCTACCACTTTTTCAAATTGTTTTTGGTTTTCCACAATAGGTTTTTATTAAAAGCGACCTCAAGCTCAATAAAAATGTTTGTATATAATTGCTATAAGGCCATAAATAACAAAAACAAATAACTTAAGGACGAAAACACCTAAAAGTCAAACTTTCTAAAAATAGAACTATGTATTAACAAAAACCAACAAAACTAACAGCCACACGATCAAGCTTAAATAGTACTGGAATAGCTGCGCTTGATTGTAGTTGGGTCACATGAAAAAATTGGAAAAAGCAACCACAGTTTATAAGGCGAACTTAGCGCAGTGCGTAGGCAACTGGCTGAGTCAGCTGGGGTCGCCGGTTCTAGTCCCGCTGAAGAAGTCTGGTGAGGAAATGTAGTGATTTCCGAAATAGCTATCACTTCTAACATTTTTTCAAATTGTTGTTGCTTTTCCACATCAGTTTTCATTAAAAACGACCTCAAGCTCTATCAAATTTTTAGAATATAATTGTTATAAGACCATAAATAACAAAATAAATAACTTAAGGACGAGCACACCTAAAAGTTAAACATTCTAAAAATAGAATTATGTATTATAAACCAACAAAAGGAACAACCACATGATCAAGTTTAAATAGCACTGTAATAGCTGCGCTTGATTGTAGTTGGCTCACATAAAAAAAGTGGAAAAAGCAACAACAGTTTATAAGGCGAACTTAGCGCAGTGCGTAGGCAAGTGGCTGAGTCAGCTGGGGTCGTCGGTTCGAATCCCGCTGAAGAAGTCTGATGAGGAAATGTGGTGAATTCCGAAGCGGCTACCACTTCAACCATTTTTTGAAATTGTTGTTGCTTTTCTACAATTGTTTTTCATTAAAAACGGCCTCAAGCTCAATAAAAGTTTTTGTATATAATTGTTATAAGGCCATAAATAACAAAAACAAATAACTTAAGGGCGAGCACACCTAAACGTTAAAAATTCCAAAAATAAAGATATGTATTAACAAAAACCAACAACCACATGATCAAGTTTAAATAGCACAGGAATAGCTGCGCTTGATTGTAGTTGGCTCACATGAAAAAAGTGGAAAAATCAACGACAGTTTATGTGGCGATCTTAGCACAGCGCGTAGGCAACTGGCTTAGTCAGCTGGGGTCGTCCATTAATATAAGACCATTAATAACAAAAACAAATAACGAGCACGCCTTAAAGTTAAACATTCTAAAAACAGAATTATGTATTAACAAAACCCAACAAAACCAACAACCACATGATCAGGTTTAAATAGCACTAGAATAGCTGCGCTTGATTGTAGTAGGCTCACATGAAAAAAGCAGAAAAAAGCAACGACAGTTTATATGGCGAACTTAGCACAGCGCGCAGGCAACTGGCTGAGTCAGCTGGGGTCGTTGGTTCGAATCCCGCTGAAGAAGTCTTATGAGGAAATGTGGTGATTTCCGAAATAGCTATCACTTCTACCATTTTTTCAAATTGTTTCGCTTTCCCACAATAGCTTTTCATTAAAAACTGCCGAAAGCACAATAAATATCTTACTTTTAATATTTTTAATATTTTTATTGAGCTTTGTACCACGATTGTTTATTAGGAAAAATTGAAAAAGCAACAAAGTCTAAGCGGTAGAAGTTATAGCACTATTTCGGAGATCACCACATCTCCTCATCAGACTTCTTTTTTCTAGACTTCAGCAGGGATCGAACCTGCGAATTCGATGTTCAAAGTCAGAAGCGTTAACCACTGAGCTATGTACATCCCGTAAACTCTTGTTGCTAATTCATTTTCCTTATTCAACCTTATTCTATC
>NW_016157472.1:43992-64518 GCF_001687245.7 Rhagoletis zephyria
AAAAAGAAGTCTGATGAGGAGATGTGGTGATCTCCGAAATAGTGCTATAACTTCTACCGCTTAGACTTTGTTGCTTTTTCAATTTTTCCTAATAAACAATCGTGGTACAAAGCTCAATAAAAATATTAAAAATAAAATGTTAACAAGCCACAATAACATTGACAAATAAATATCGTTGAATATAAATGAAAAATCAGTCACTGACTAACGTTGATACTGATCGGTCGAGTCTTCTCTCAGCAAACGTGTCAAAACAATTTTTTGCATATTGTATAAATACCAGCAATTACATACATATAAATACTTACCATCAATTACCAAACACCGTTAAGTTAACAAAAAGGCAATAAAGCAAAACAAACACAAATATTTACACAACCAAAATTAGTTACAATAAACAAGTACAAAATGACGAAACCCCTTGATGCTAGTGTTAAAATCTCTTCACCCTACCTCTGCTTCGAAATAGACAATAATAAAGAATTCACCAACAAAACAAATGGACCCAAACACTTAATAATCAAAAGAACTAACAGCGAGGAAACTCTCACAAAAGTTTCTCCATTTCTCATCAAAAAAGTTATTGACAGTGTATGGGGCGAAGAAAGCAGCTGCTCAAAAACCAGGAATGGCATTCTGCATGGCAAAACAAAAACAACAGCACAAGCAAACAAACTGTTCAAACTCACAGCGCTGTATCCAACAATAAAAATCGAAGTAACAGAAAATGTATCACTAAACTACACAAAAGTTGTAATATACAACAACGACCTACGAGAAGTTACGAAAGACGAAATACTTGACGAACTTAAAACACAAAATATTGTAGAAGTTAAAAAAATCCTCAAAAAAGAAAACGAAAAACTAGTTGAAACCGCATTAATATTACTTACTTTCTCAGCCCTTGAGTTACCAGAATATATCTATATAGGCTACCAAAAATCTTATATTCGCCCATATATTCCGCTTCCACTCCGCTGCAAAAACTGCCATCGTTACGGTCACCTAGCGAAGTATTACAAAAACACAAAACTTTGCTACAATTGTGGCGAAACTGCCCACGTCAACGAAGAAACTCAGGAAAAATGCCTCAAACCTCCAGTGTGTAACAATTGTGCAGCAAACAATGACAACGAAATCTCCCACTCTATATACAATAAAATTTGTCCAATCTTTATAATGCAAAAAGAAATCCAAGCCATTAAAACTCTACAAAAAGTTAGCAACAAACAAGCTACTCAAATATACAAAGAAAGACACAACAGAACATACAGCAGCACTCTCCGCTCACAAGTGACGTACAGCGCGCCAGAAGAGGATCGCTCACCGACTCAAATACCTTCTCAGCAAAAATCTCCCAACGGAAAGGAAGAAAATGCAATAACCCAAGAAATTCCAAGCTGCTCAAAGTTAACTAGTGCTGAGCTCAACACATTAAGCAATAAAAATTTAAGTACAAACGCAACCAAACACAAACAAACTAATAATCCAGAAAACAACAATAAACAACTACTCTCACTACACCACAACTCCACCAAAAAAAAAAAAACAGATTCTACCACGAAATACACCAAAACGTCTCCGCACTCAATTTAAAGCAAATAAAAACAACAGCAACTTAACAAGATCCACAAAACCCAGCAGATCATTCAGCGACTCCAGTGACGAGGCGGGCATATTTATGGTAACGTAAAAATGGACAAATACTCTCTAAACATATTACAATGGAACATCAAAGGTTACGTTAATAATTATAAAGACTTACAATTAATGATTAAAAAATACAACTGTAAAAAAATCTCCCTCCAAGAAACTCATATACAAACACTAACAAACTTACCAATACCGATTGCACTGCTGATCCACCAATCAGTTCAACATAAAGAACTTAGCGCAAGTAACAACTTTGACAGCATAGCAATCACAATACAATCTAAACTAAATTTCATTATTTACTCAACCTACATTTCTCCCAACAAACAATTTACCCTGAATGACCTTAATAGCATGTACCGATCTCAAAGACTATCTAATCTAAACTAAATTTCATTATTTACTCAACCTACATTTCTCCCAACAAACAATTTACCCTGAATGACCTTAATAGCATGTACCGATCTCAAAGACTATCTAATCTAAACTAAATTTCATTATTTACTCAACCTACATTTCTCCCAACAAACAATTTACCCTGAATGACCTTAATAGCATGTACCGATCTCAAAGACTATCTAATCTAAACTAAATTTCATTATTTACTCAACCTACATTTCTCCCAACAAACAATTTACCCTGAATGACCTTAATAGCATGTACCGATCTCAAAGACTATCTAATCTAAACTAAATTTCATTATTTACTCAACCTACATTTCTCCCAACAAACAATTTACCCTGAATGACCTTAATAGCATGTACCGATCTCAAAGCTGGCGGTCAAAAACAGAAAACAAAAGAGGAAAAACCATGTCGAAATTTATATCGAACTCAAAAACCATTATACTAACCCTGGTATTCAGTAATTCAGTCTCATCTCAAGTCACTAAATTTGAGATTAGCAATTAGTGACTATTTTTGTGACTTGAGACGATATGGGTATTCAGAAGGAGAGAGTCACAAAAAGTTCACCAAAAATGTGTGGTGAAAGCAAACACAGACAATCAACTGATAGCGTTTATGTATGCCTTTTGCCCGCGCCGCTCAAAAAGTCGCAATGGCCGAGTGGTCATAGCATTAGGCTGGCAGCCGAGAGGGTCCGGGTTCAAATCCTCCTCGGGCGTAGAAGATTTTTTATTTTTTTTTAGTATTTTTTTATTAGTTTTATTTTTTTAACAATCTTTAGATTTTAATGTATTAAAAACAAAGAAATATAATTTTTTTTTTTCAATACATTTGTATGATATTAAAGCATTTTGGTTTATTTCCTAAGGAAATTCTTATTGAACAAATTTTCTCGCTTCATTTTCGCGTTTTTTTTTTAATAAAGTGGAAAGAAATAAGCTTTTCCTCCATACTTATATTTTTGTGACCTGCTCTTAGCCAGCTGACAAATTAGTGACTTATTTTGGAGACTAGAGACGTGAGACAGCGAACTGAATACTAAATAGTCTCGAAATCCAAGTTCACCACCAAAAGTCACTATTAGGGACTAGAGACCGCTTACTGAATCCCAGGGAAAATGATGGTTCCCCAACTCAACCCGACATACCCTGACGCACATTGATTTAACCTTAGCCTCACTTACACGCAGCATGGAAAACAGAAACTAGTATTTCGGGAAGTGACCACTTTCCGATTAACACTCAACTATTCCCCATCAACGACTCAGAACACCCATTACCACGACCGAAATTTAACATAAAGAGGGCCGATTAGCAAAAATTTTACGAAATGGCAATTAACATGCATGCACAACAACCCATAAGCAACAACTTTAACAAGGAAACTGCAAATATTAAAAAAAATAATACTACAAAGTGCAAATGAATATATACCCCAATACGACACCAAGAAAGGCAAAAAATCTACCCCATGGTTGAACATAACTTTAGAAAATCTGAAAAAAGAAAAAAAACAGGCTCTTCAATAAACTAAATACGAACATTTCCCCTGAAAATATTTAAATTTTAAACGAGCAAACGCAATTTGTCGAAGGGAAATTAAACAAGCTAAACGAACTGCCCTTTCAGCACTCACAACTGATATCAGCCCCGCATCCTCGCCCGAAAGAATCTGGTCTAACATAAGGAGTTTATGTGGTATAGAGTCAAAGATATCAATTCACTGTATAAACGAAACAAACGGGACAGCTGCACTTACAAACAGAAGCGATATTGCCAACAAGTTGGCCAAGGAACGGTCAGAGCAATCACATGACCAACCCATTTTCAACACCAGAAAATCCTAGCTACCACAAAAGTGCCTCATATTACACCAAACACTTCGGCCAAGACTATCGAAAAAGATATAAAACTAATCGAACTATCAATCGCAATAAACAAAGTGAAAGGCAAAACACCAGGTATAGACAGAATATCGTACCCTATGATAAAGAACTTACCCAACTTTTCAATACCATATACAATAAATATATTCCCCAGACATATAAAACTAGCCTAATAATCCCAATATTGAAACAAAACCAAGATAAATCATGCCCAAATTCATACAGACCCATTTCACTGAACCCATGCTTATCTAAGGTATTAGATAAGTTTATGGCCAATAGATTGTGGTGGTGGGTCCGATCACAAAACTTTTAAACCCGAATCAAATAGGTTTTCAAACAGGAAAATCTATATATGATTCTCTGTTATACCTTGATCATCAAATCACTCAATGCCTCTGCACCGGAAAACACATATATCTTATATCACTAGATTTCTCTAAAGCTTATGATAAAATTGGCGCCCATATAATCTTGGATCAGCTACACAAATTTAACATCGGACCAAAAATGTACAATTAAATAAAAAAATTATATGACAAACAGGAAAATTATTGTCTATTAGTGCCTATTCAAATACATACCCGTTAATGAACGGCATACCAGAAGGATCACCAATATCCGTAATATTGTTTCTAATAGCTTACAACAAATTATCCGAAACCATCGCTCTACATAAGGAACTCGACTTTATTACATATGCAGATGATTTCATAATTGTAAAGAAATTAAATAAGAGCAAAAATCCCCACATAGACTTATCAACTTTATTCAACGATATCCAATTGTGGTGCAGCTACTCAGTTGCACAACTTTCGGTCACCAAATCTAGTCACTTACATATATGTAGAAAACATCTTTGTAATCCTGTTGTCCACGGCAATAGCCTGTCACTAAATCAAGTAGATAAACTAAAGATTTTAGGTATTATCTTTCAGCAACGCTACAATTGGTATTACCACATAGAATATATAACCAATTCTTTAACCAAACGCCTGAACGTGGTAAAATGCTTAGCATCAAAGAAATTTAATTGCCACACACACACCCTTCTATCAGTGGTACATGCACTTATTAAAACGAAAATTAACTATGGCATATACCTTTACGGTAACGCGTCAAAAACAGCGCTAAAAAAGTTGAACACTGTGTATAACGCGGCAATTCGAATGGCTCTTGGCGCATTCAGAACATCACCGATAAACTCAATGCTCTTAGAAGCCAATATGATGTCTTTACAAAATTGTACTGAACTCGCTATCTCAAAGCTAGCCACAACAATTCTTTTTAACGAGAACTCCCCTCTATCAAAAACCATAGCAAAATATAAAAAAAAAAACAAAGAGAAAAATTCCTTCAATTCTAGACAAGGTTATATCGATCTGCCTCCAATTAAATATCCCAATTATGATCTCTAAACCAAAGCACAAAGAAAATCCTGCATGGACTTTTAACGCAAATCGATAAACTCATCACGACAACAGCATCAAAAATCAATTACACCAAATATGATATACAAACAAAAATTTTGTGAACTAAAACAACATCTCAAAAACTACGCATACATATTTACTGATGCCTCAAAAAAGATGATCGTGTCAGCTTTTGTATAACAAAGGACAAACAAGTCATTAAATCCGCACTATTGCCACTATATAGTTCTAATTATAGCGGAGAACTCATCGCCGTATTTGAAATAATCACATATGCATACAAACTAAAAGGAAAATACGCGATATGCACTGATTCACTAGCATCTATTGAAGCAAATAGGAACCTAAACAATAATGAACACTATGCTAAGACCATTAGAAACCTACTCATACAGACACATCCAAGACTAAAGTTAATCTGGGTACCTGGACGCGCAGATACCAGGCAATGAGTTTGCGGACCAAACAGCGAAACATGCACTAAAGAGACCTTTATTCATGGTACCAAATCTAAACATTGAAGATCTAAAAATATACTTCAAAAAAATACAATGGCAACAACACAATACTCTTTGGGATAAAACTACTAATTGGTACTCAAAACTAAAAACTAATATATCAAATAACAACAATATGTTTAAACACACACAAAATACTGACCTTCCCAGGAAAGCTCTAATACTGATAACAAGACTCCGTATAGGACATACCAGAAATACTCACGAACATCTCTTAAATAAAAACGCTGACAGAAAATGTAAGTTCTGTAACACTCAGTCAATTGACATCGATCATATTCTCAATTCCTACCCCACCTTTCAACAAAATAGACAATACTACTTCTCCAACAAATCGGCAACAGACCTATTAAATGATGCCAACAAAGATAACATCCAAATAATCTTAAATTTTTTAAAAACTAGTAGTTTGTACGATGAAATTTAATACTTAAATACACACAGCTACACACACAAACACTTACACACAACTCGTATACACATGTAAATACTTTAACTTTCTTCAACTATAAATAAGCCTCAGTCGCCAATGCTTATAAATAACCATAGTTATGTTATAATTTAGTTATAATATTATTACCTTAAATAAATAAATGAAAAATATCTATGTTGAGAATTCGATTTTTTTCAGTAGCAGTCTCAGTAAAGTTGAACAGTGGTTTTATCGGTTTTCTATTATAATTAATTTGTTGGCATTTTACAAGCTGTTATTTAACTTCACTTGTATGTATCTTTGTATGTCCTGGAACTTTGCAGTCAATATTTAACAAACTTCCCGATGAGCTACAGACTTGAAACTTCAATCTTTGCTCAGAACTCGAGAACAATGCAATATGAAAGATGACTTAATCCGCTAGGTGGCGCAGGAGTCGAGATATTTGTAAAACCCGCATTTATAGTCTGATTTGGTTCATATTTATAACATATATTACTTATGTGAAAAGAAATAAATGCGAAAAAAAATTTGCCGATAGGTGGCGCAGGAGTCGAGATATTTCTAAAACCCCCATTTATAGTCTGATGTGGTTCATATTTAGAACATATATTACTTGTATGAAAATAAATAAATCCACAAAAAACTTTGTCGCTAGGTGGCGCAGGAGTCGAGATATTTCTAAAACCCCCATTTATAGTCTGATGTGGTTCATATTTAGAACATATATTACTTGTATGAAAATAAATAAATCCACAAAAAACTTTGTCGCTAGGTGGCGCAGGAGTCGAGATATTTGGAAAAAACGTGTTTATGATCTGATTAAGTTCGAGATATTTGTAAAACCCGTATTTATAGTCTATTTTGGTTCATATTTAGAAAATATATTATTTATATGAAAGGAAATAAATCCACACAAAATTTTGCCGATAGGTGGCGCAGGAGTCGAGATATTTGGAAAAACTGTATTTATGATCCGATTAAGTTCACATTTAGAACGCATATTGCTTACATGAAAATAAATAACTACACAAAAAATGTTGGCAGTTATGTGGCGCGTGAGTCTATATAATTAAAAAATCGGCATCTGTGCTCCGATTTGGTTTATATTCAGAATATGTGTATTACCTATTTAAATATATATAAATATATGTAAATTTTGGTCGCATTGAAAGAAATGGACAGAATGAGAAATATACAGACGGTATAATATTAATTGCAAGATTTTAAAAGACTAAAAAGTAGAAAATAAAATTATAGTTAAAAAACTAAAAACACGCTATTATTACAACAAGAACTAAAAAGTATAAAATAATTTATAGATATAGCGATTCTGTTTAAGAAGAATAGGAAGCTCCCTAACTTGATTTAATTTAACTTTTTTAAATTAGCTAAAAATATAATTAAAGTGATTGGCCCGTAGTCATAGTCAAAATAAAGTCCACTGTAAAGTTTGTTGCAGTTTTTTTACAGGTATCCCATTGAAAATTATGTCAAAATGCTGCAACTAACTTTTGAATTTAAATATTTAATCGGACAATGGTATGTTACGATTCTAAATTTTTTTCCATTAATGTAAGGCCTAAGATAAGTGACAGCAAGGAACTCTTTATCCGTTGTACTGTAATTTTGTCCTTGATTTTTATTATTATTATTATTATTATTATTTTTATTGTTTTTTTTTAGAGGAATCATCGAAAGCCGAACCCAAAAAAAACGTCAGTGTGAGACTCTAACCCACTTAACCTCATACCGTCTATGTACCGATCCCCCGGCACCACCGTCAAGTATTTCGTCGGGAGGCGGTTTCAGCACGAAGCTCTACGTCCGTTACTGTTCACATGATTCCACCCACAGCTCTTCTTGGTTTGATATTAAAACCTCGGCCCCTCCCCCCCCCAATGGTATTTTACAACTAAGAAGTTCGTTTCTAATTGCTGCTTATACGATTTCTTGAGAGGTTCGCCCTCTTTATGCCCGGGATTTTTATCGGTATGCCTTAAAACATCCATGCCCTCTAATGACTTGTGTTAGGTAGAACTCTACCTCATCGTGCTGCCTGTGGATACATACATCGATATTAGGGATGAGGCGGTGTGTCCACCTGCCCTTTATTGCGCTATCCCACCTCGCTTGCCATTGCGATATGCTGTCTTGTCTCAATAAAGAGGTACGAATTTCGTGTTCCTCGTTTTTAGCTTTTCTTTTTTCACCTGCTTCCTGCGCCAATAGGTCAAGTAGAAGCATCCCGGAGATGACAAGTGCTACGTCTGTCCGAAACTGTACTGTATGCAGATCATAGTCTTAGTGCACATAAGCGATAAGTTGCATTCATACCCTGAACGCGCGATGAGCGTTCAAACGCGTCGAGCCAGATTGCACATCCGTACATGAGTCCGTAATTATTTAGTGTCCTTGGTATGTAGCAAACAGGATGTCCTTGTTGTAACATCATGGCCCCTATTGCAAAATCACTAGCATCGGTAGTTATTGTAAATTCTTCGTCATATTTCGGATATTTGAGAATTGGATGGGAAGTAATTAAAGCTTTTAAATTTTCAAAACTTCCACAATACTCCGGGCCATTGATATTTACTTTGAAGTCCTTTTTAAGATTTTTAATCTTAAGATAAGCTATTTTAGAAAAATCCTTAATAAATTATCAGTACTATCCAGTTATACCGAGAAATCCCTTTAATTATTTTCGGTGTTTGGAATCTCTAATTCTTTAATTACATAGATTTTGTGGGGATTGGGTTTAATCTCATATGCTGTTATAATGTGACCTAATAAGGGAGTTTCTTTGAGTAAAAAGCAATATTTTTCAGGTTGTATTTTCAAATTATTTTCTTGAAGTTTTAAAAAAATGTTCTCTAAACACTCTACATGTTCTTCCAAAGAAGTCGAAAAAATAAGGATATCGTCTAGATATATCACACAGATTTTTTTGATGTATTCTCTATAGACTTCATTAATCAGCCTTTAGAAAGTAGCAGGCGCATTCTTAAGTCCGAAGGGCATCCGAATGTACTCATATAAACCGGTCGGATTCACAAAAGCGTTTTTTTGTATGTCCTTTTCTGCCATCAAAATCTGGTGGTATCCTTTTGATAAATCTATTGTGCTAAAATATTGGGCTTTACCCAGCTTGTACAAAATCCCGTCGATATTGAGTAAAAGATAATTATAATCAATGGAAGTTTGATTAAGTCTTCTATAATCTACAACAATCCTATACTTTCGAATTCCCGAATTATCCTTCTTTTTAGGAAGTACGATAATTGGTGAACTATATTTGATTTTACTTTGCCTCATAATTCCCTGTCTTTCCATTTCATATATGTTTTCTAAATTCCTCTTCATGTTTCGGTGGTAATCTGTAAATTCTAGAGTTAATTGGCTTGTCTGTCACTATTTTAGTTTCATGTACAACTGAATTAGTCTCTCTTTCTTATTTGGCTCTGTAACCACCTAAGCGATTTTAGCCGATTTCAAAGAAGCACGTCCGTAGTTTCTCTTCCGTGCCTACTGACGCCAATTGTAAATTCCAAGTCCCCCCCCACATGGTCTTTCCGTCGCAGTGGGCACCTCCCTCTTCCTCTGCTACTACCAGCGGGTTCCGAGTTGAATGCTTTGAGAGCTGGAGCGTCGGTGTCCATTCGAACGACATGGCCAAGCCAGCGGAGCCACTGTATTTTAATTCGCTGCACTATGTTCCATCGTCTGCGGTACTCGCCGTCGCCAACGCGTAAAGGCCCGTAAATCTTCCGCAAAATCTTTCTCTCGAATACCCCAGGATGCTATCATTGTCCACGCTTCTGCCAGCACGGGTATGATGAGTGACTTATAGAGTGTGATTTTCGTACGCCGAGAGAGGACTTTACTCCTGAATATCCTACTCAGTCCAAAGTAGCACTTGTTGGTAAGAGAGATTCTGCGTTGGATATCCATGCTGATATTATTATCGGTGTTAATGCTGGTTCCCAAGTAAATGAAATTCCTTACTTTCTCGAAATTATAACTGTCAACATTGACGTGGGTGCCAAGCCGCAAATGTGCTGACTGTTTGATTGATGACAGGAGGTACTTCCCCTTTTCCTCTTCCTTATTCAACTTGGAAAAAGCAGAACAGACTTCGCGGGTTTTGTTACCGATGTTGTCGATGTCAACGGCATAAGCCAGCAATTGCTCGCTATTGTAGTAGATTGTTTCTGGGCGGTTTAGTTCTGCAGCTCTTATTATATTCTCCAACATCAGATTAAATAAGTCACATGAGATGGAGCCGCCCTGTCTGAAACCCCGTTTTATGGCGAACGGCTCGGAGAGGTCTTTCTTAATTTCGACGGAGCTGGGGGTATTTCTCAACGTTATTTTACACAGCCGTATCGGTTTGGAGGAGATGCCAAATTCAGACATAGCGGCGTATAGGAAACTCCTTTTAGTGCTGTTAAAGGCGGTTTTAAAGTCGACAAATAGGTGGTGAGTGTCGATCCTTTTCTCGCGGATCTAAAGCCACACTGATAATGTCCAATCAGTTCGGTGAAGGTAAGCTTCAGTCTTTCGCACAATACATTCGATAGACCTTATAACCTATGCTTAGAAGACTGATCCCGCGGTAGTTTGCGCGAATGGCGGGGTCGCCTTTCTTGTAGATTGGGCAGAGCGCTCTTAAATTCTTGTTGTCGGGCATGCATTTATCTGACCATATTCTGCATAAGAGTTGATGCATGCACCTTATCAACTCCTCGCCACCGTGCTTGAATAGCTCAGCCGGCAGGCTGTCGGCTCCAGCAGCTTTGTTGTTTTTCAGCCGCGTTATTGCTGTTGCTACTGAATTAGTGCTTGTTAGAATATCACCTTCTTTATATATTAACGTCTCAAACTTGTTAAGGAGTTTGCTTATAATTTCTTTTTCTTGCCTACTCAAATGACCTAATTGTATATTTTGCAAATCACTTACCTCCAAAATATCTACCTGGTCTAACAAAGTTTTTGTATGGAAGGGAAGTGTCAAACCGTCATTCATTTTTAATTGTAAGACTATGTTCAAACAGGCCAATTAGCTGAGACAATTAAGCTTTAAATTGCGGAATTGAGTTTTGTGTTCGCACTTATGTCAGCTCCGCAATTTGCGATACGAAATCAACTGCTGGATTACCTACAGTGATGGAAAAGTTGGTACAATCGTACCTTTATTTAGTTTGAAAGTGCATTCTGTACATACACACAATTTTAGGTACATTTGGAACGTAGCCAAATAACTTCGCAGGAAATCAGTTCTTATTTTTATTGACATTTCAATGCATTTTCTGTTGCGGACAAGTGGTCCAATACCTTGCCTCCTTTGTGAAGGGGCATACAAATTATACAAAAAGCTGGTCAAAGTAACGCAACTGTAGTTGATTTCGCCAGATAGATGGAAAATATTTATTTTTAGACGACAGATAGGAGAAATGGGAGGAAAGTAATTCACCTTTTCTACAACATAGTTTTGTCTCGCGCTACTCGAAGAGATTCTTTTCATAGCCAAAATTTGTTTAATGTGAGTACAGAAGTTGATGTGGTATCGATGGGAATGTTTATCCTCCTATCTTCTTTATATGGAAATACATATTTACTTTTTAGGTACAACTATCTACTTTTAGATAAAGCTTTCCGTAAATAAGGTACAATTTTATAACTAAATTTTCCATCCCTTATGGAATATCAGCTGTAAACCAGTTACAGAAACAAACAGTTGATTGCTCTCTGTTCAATAAACATACCTTCAAGTCATAATTAATCATACCTGGCAGGGTTGCATAGAGAATCTGACACAAATTAATTGCCAATTAATAACTAATTGGCAATTAATAAATTGAATTTTTGTATGATAAATTGGGTAACAATTAAGGCTTAAATTGGTGAAAACGTTCTTAATTGCCAATTAGGTGCCAGTTTGAACATAGTCTAAATTTTGAATATCCACTCCTTCGACATTTTTGCTTATCCAGTCCATACCCAGGATCAAATCAAATGGTTTACCAAAAGCCAACATTACCCACTTCATTCTGCCATTTTGCGGAGCATTAAACTCTGAAGGACATGGTGTAATTACTTGGTTTACTAACCTCGCCATTAATTGTTCTTAACGTTGTTTTGTTTTTTTTTTTTAAATAATGTAGGAAAGTTAAATTTTTCAGAACTATTTTCTTTTAAAATGCTTAAAGTCGATCCAGTATCAACTAAAGCAATACATTTTTAATTAAACAAAGTCAGATGTAAATATATTTTTGTTAAGTCCGAGGCTAATTAAAGAAAGAAAAATCTTCTGTATCATCTGTTCTTACGTCTAATTTTTGACTCATTGTATCCACATCCATTGGAGTATTTGATTTTTGTGTTTGTTCTGTTCTGTGTGTATTAATATTTCTTTGATTACTATTTGGCCGATTATTTGAGCCACTCAAATTTTGCCAATGATAATTTATCTGATTAAAGTAAGATGACTATTTTGATCTGCAGCCGATCTTTGATGAAATGAATTATTATTATAAGCTAAATTTGGATTTCTAAAGGTACGTTCACACAGAAAGCTGAGCCGAGCCGAGTTTAAGTGTTCCGAGCTAAGTGAAGCTTTCAAATTGCTGTAGCTTTATGAAAGTGTTCAAACGGCAAGCTTTTTCAGAAGCGTTTTGGAGCCGAAAGAAAAGCATTTTTTGATTTTGAATTTTCTATTTAATTTTTGAGCATCATGACGCTGCTGCAAACGAGATATCAAAATATTCAAACAAAATAAGATTTTTCGACTAAAATTTTGAATAAAATTGAGCAAATATTTTTTCCGCGTTTCATTGACGGTAATTTTTGTGGTATCTTTCTAGCCTAGTCCATCAGAAAAGTTCCGCTTCGCTTAATTCAGTGTGAACACCAGCAGCTTCGCCTTGTTCCACCTTGCTTCGCTCGGCGCCGCTCGGCTTTCTGTGTGAACGCACCCTAAAATTATTTGAATATATAAAATAATTTGAATTTTGGCTTGAATTATTAACCTGATGTTGATTATCTAATAGAGCTAGCTGATTATGGCGGTGAAAATTATTTTGATATCGATTACTAATCTTTCTACTATTATTTGAACTACTCGTATTATTTTGTACATTATCGGCACTTTTATTATAATTTTTTAATAAAGGAACAGTATTTAAATTGTTCTCATCCATACTGATAAACTCATGGATAACTTTTTCAGTCTCTCTAAGTGAAATATTATTTCTTATGGCATATGTTCATGTCCCGGACACTAATTGCTTAATTCTCTGAATCAGCATTCCAAAAAAAAAATTTCCTTCATGACCGCGCCGTTATCACTTAGAGCACAATATTCTGCTATGTCATCTATAATATTTTTATCTTCTGTACGCACTCTAAAAGATGATATCTCTGCCGTAAGTTCCATCAGATCTTTAGAGGATTTGAAATGCTGCTTCAACCTTTCCTTACATAACGTCAAGTTTGCCGATTGGTCCAAATGCATATAATTTTCAGCAGCTCCTTGAATCTCCTAGTCGTAGATAATTCAGTACGCTACAGTTTCTTCCAAAATATATTCAGAAAGATTTTGATCCACTGCATTAATAAATGAGGGCAGCCTTTTCGAGACACTGGTAAGCTACAAAATACTTAAGATCCTTTTCAATTCGTCTTCTTAGCGTAGTTGATTGCTGTTCAGCTGATTGGAATAAAAGCTTTGTCATAGCTACCAAGCACTGTTCGATTGCCGGACTGGCAGGGTCGATGGCTGGCAAGTTTTGATTTTCCATTTTTAATCGCTTTTGTCAAATGTTTATTTCTTTTAAACGATGGTAATTAACGACTTTGGCGGCCGCTGTGGTGTAGTGGTTAGCAGTGCGCGCTACCACTCCATAGGGCCTGGGTTCAAGCCCGGATCGACTCAAAAAAAAAAAATATAAACAAAAAAGTGTTTTCTAATAGCGGTCCTCGGCGGGCCTCCGAGTGTATTTCTGCCAATCACAGCACAATCTTCTCTAGAAGCAGCCAATCTGTTTGCAGATTTCTTATGCTCTAACTTTGAAGTTGATGCGGATTTGGCTTGTGAGATTGAACTCGATATAAATTCCCCAGTCAATCTTGGTTCGCTAACCTTAACGCTGGCTGATGTTTAAGATGGAATACGGCAACTCCAAGCATCCACAAAAGCTGATGTAGATGGGCTATCTTCGTATATTTTTAAAAATTGCTCTGCACTTGCTTATCCATTTTTTTAATGTCCAAAAAATCACTTGAATGAGGTGATTTCATAGATGCCTGGAAAGTAACTTCTATAAATCCAGTATTTAAAAGTTGCAATAAAAATAACATTATAGACCAATTTCTAAATTATCCACGGTCTCAAAATTATTTGAACTTATTGTGAAAGAAAAAATTTAGTTTTCAGTCAATCGCCTAATCTCCATTGATCAGCATGGTTTCATGAAAGGTAGATCAACTGTCTCTAACCTTGCAGTGTTTTCTGAATATTGTATGTCTGCTTTCCAAAACCATGTTCAAGTAGATGCTGTGTACACAGACTTCTCCAAAGCATTTGACAAGGTTAGCCACATAATTTTAATTTCCAAATTGAGGGCTTTAGGATTTCATTCCACCCTTTTAAAATGGTTTAAATCCTATCTCTCCTCTCGGAAATGTGTTGTTAATGTTGATGGTGTGTCATCAGCCTCTTTTATTGCGTCCTCTGGTGTTCCCCAGGGAAGTATACTGGGTCCTCTACTCTTTATAATTTTTGTTAATGACATTTGTAGTTGCTTTAACTACTGTAACGTTCTTTTGTATGCTGACGATTTAAAGATATACTCAGCGATTGCGAGTTATTCGGACTCTGTAAATCTTCAGTCTGATTTAGATAACGTCGATGCTTGGTTCAAAATAAATAAGTTAAGATTAAAATAAGCAAGTGCTTCCATGTCTCTTATTCTAAATCTCGTTCTTCTATTCCTACCTCCTATCACATTGATGGGTATAGGTTGGCACCCTGAAATTGTGCATATGGAAAGTGTGCATACGAAATAATGCATATGAAAAAACCGAAATAATGCATACGAAAAAAACCGAAATAATGCCTATATGCACAGTTTCGGATTAAACCCGAAATAATGCATATGAAAAAAGCCGAAATAATGCATATATGCACAGTTTCGGTTGATAACCGCAATAACGCATATGAGAAAAAACCGAAATTATGCATATGCACACTTTCGTTTGAAAACCGAAATAATGCATATGAAAAAAACGAAGTAATGCATACATGCACAGTTTCGGTTGAAAACCGAAAAAATGCATATGAGAAAAACCCGAAATTATGCATATGCACACTTTCGCTTGAAAACCGAAATAGTGCATATGACGAAAACCGAAATAATGCATACATGCACAGTTTCGGTTCAAATCCGAAATAATGCATATGAGAAAAACGAAGAAATGCATATATGCTCAGTTTCGGTTGAAAACCGAAAAAATGCATACGACAGAAACCGAAATAGTGCATCCATGCACAATTTTGACTCAAAACCGAAATAACGCATATGACAAACCTGAAATAATGCATATGTAAAAAACTAAGTAATGCATACATGCACAGTACCGGTTCAAAACCGAAATAATGCATATGTGAAAAACGAAGTAATGCACACATGCACAGCTTCGGTTGAAAACCGAAATAATGCATATGAGAAGAACGAAGTAATGCATACATGCATACTTTCGGTTAAAAACCGAAACAATGCATATGTGAAAAACGAAGTAATGCATACATGCACAGTTTCGGTTGAAACCCGAAATAATGTATATGTGAAAAACGAAGTAATGCATACAGGTAATGCGTTCCAGGTGCCAAAATCCTGCAAGTCAAACCACTACTGTCAGTTTGGCCGAGTTGTAAGCTGTAAGCATAGTATGTATATGTAAACACACAGTAAGGATAAGCGCAACCTTTAGCACAAAAAATTCAAAAATGTAAAATGCAACCATGTTAGTATAGAGAAGATACCCTGGTGACGCTTAAAATTTAAAAACGGCCATTACTGCGAAATAAACCGAGCGACTCGCACGTAATAGAGCCAACATAGGCGCATTTTTTCAAAAATGTCTGCCTGAGTTCTAGCAAAAGATTCGTTTTGTGTATGGCCTTGATCTTTGGAAAAATATATTTTGATTTGTGCATTCTACCATTAATAAACGTTTCTTACATTTTTATTTCCTTCAGTGTAAAATATATACCTAGTTTCTTATTTGGATTTTTGAATGATTTGGTTGATTTTAGTTATTTTATCACGTCTTCCGATAAATAAAAGCGTTCGTATAATATTTTCTCGAAAATCTGTCAAAATTGCGTTTCACTCGAAATCAATAATGCCAATCTCCTGAATTTCAAAGTCGCGGGAGAATTTCGTGATCACGTCGTAATTGATAATAGAATTGTATCATCGTTACCATGTCGAGCATGACGAAGGAATCCATAATAGGCGGGTTGATTTGAAATTTCAAATTAAATGAATTTGAGTTTGTAATGGCCTTCTCTGATGTATTGGTTTAGTGTAAATAAAGCTAAAGTATTTTTGTAAACAATTTATATATACGTGCATTTGTGCCTTTTGTTAATATTGTTTATAAATGTCNGAAATCAATAATGCCAATCTCCTGAATTTCAAAGTCGCGGGAGAATTTCGTGATCACGTCGTAATTGATAATAGAATTGTATCATCGTTACCATGTCGAGCATGACGAAGGAATCCATAATAGGCGGGTTGATTTGAAATTTCAAATTAAATGAATTTGAGTTTGTAATGGCCTTCTCTGATGTATTGGTTTAGTGTAAATAAAACTAAAGTATTTTTGTAAAAAATGTATATGTACGTGCATTTGTACCTTTTTTAATATTGTTTATAAATGTATTTTTTGAAACTTTGTGGAAGATAACAAAAACACATTTCTGAAGATGCTTAAATATTTATGGAAACTTTGTATAGTATACTAAGCCCTTAGACCCTTCTTTTGCATAGTGTATTTAGCTCTATAGACTATTGCGTTTGCCTATACTAGGAACCTTACATGGTCAAATTGTTTGATCAAACTGCGTTTCAGTGTCATTTTGATTAAAGGGACCTTGCATGGTCAATTTGTTTAATAAAACTACGTGTCTGTGTAATTTGATGATTTTACCTACACGCCTCACACAACCCATCAAATTTAAGTTTTTCGTTTTGGTTTAAGTTGAAGAAAAGCTTGAGAAATTTTTGTTTTCATTTATTTATACTAAAATGAAGTCGTATTCTTCTTCTCATTTGCATTTTTTTTTCATTTAAATTCCTGTGCACTTGCATACCTGTGTAATTTGATGGTTTGACTTACACCTGATTTACATGATTCAAGTACTTGAAAGCAATTCTTGCTCATTCTCTTTTGTGTTTTCTATTTGCTTTTACACGTTTCAGTTCTGTTGAATTCAAGTCTTTGGTTCTTTAAATGGGAAGCAACGAAAATGCCAAAAGCAAAGCAAGAAAGTTGCAAACGACTTGACGGTACAGACGCATGTGTACTCGTCCCTTTTCTTTTCACCCCCTCTCTTCCACATGCGAGCAGAATTGAATTCAATACTTGAACTGTGTAAAAGCAGTCTTACACGCAACAAAAGACCCATCAAACGTAAATTTTTGTTGAAGTTGTATCACCACAAAAAAAGCTTTGGAGATTTTTGTATTAATTTATTAATTCTAAAATGAAGTTTTCCTTTTTCTTGCGCATTTCTTGTTTTTTATTTAATTTCTTGGGCACATGCTCGTTCACTTTGTTTATCAATTTGATCAAACAGCACTTTACACGGTCCACAGCACACGTGAAACTACTATCAAATTTGATGAAAATCAAAACTATTTTGATTTTGGTCAAAAAGCGATCAAACTTCTGTCCCTAAATTGGCGCGTCAATCGCCAAACAACTGTCAAAAATCCTCATGCCAGTACAATTTGTATGGAGCATCCCACTATAACGCGGCGCTACCGCCAAGAAAATGGATTTTAATTTTGACAGGGCGTTTCGTGTTGAACTTGAATGCAGAAGACGGAAAGAAAGAGAAAGGGCAAAAAGTGAAAGAGGAAACGAGAATAAAAACGGGAGGAAATTAGAAGACGTCAAAAATTACGCCGCGTTGATTTGGGGATAGCGCTTTCACTCGTTGACAACGGAAAACGCAACGCTTAGGCCATGCNTGAACTTGAATGCAGAAGACGGAAAGAAAGAGAAAGGGCAAAAAGTGAAAGAGGAAACGAGAATTAAAACGGGAGGAAATGAGAAAACGTCAAAAATTACGCCGCGTTGATTTGGGGATAGCGCTTTCACTCGTTGACAATGGAAAACGCAACGCTTAGGCCGTGGTTACGCCACCAATTTCGATTGGCAATCACCGTGCAATTGTTGTTGTGCACAGCACGGAGTCAGAGAATTTTCGAAATCGAACAGCCAGCACGATTTGCTGGGTGAACCGAATAGCCAGAATGCCAATTTTGCAGGGTGGAAATGCGCTATTTTGCGAAAAAGTATTAGTATTAAATACTAGAATAGTAAAAAATATTTTTTTATTATCATTATAAAGTTAAATATTAAAAAAAGAAAAAATATTAAGTTGTTCTTCCATTTTTCATTTTCCGACTTAAATTTTGATGCGTTTTTGGTTGCACTTTTACTTCAGTGCTGCCATTAAGTGCAAAAATGTATGAAATGGAAAAAGGCATTTCTTAAGAAGCAACCCTGCGCTCGCCAATCAGCAAACAGAGCGTAACCACTTCTCACCAATCACCGAAATTTTTCTCTTAAAATTGGTGGCATAACCACGGCCTTGGCGCTCCAATTTAGGGACGGCAGAAACTCATACATATGACACATACATACAAAATCTACACTCACACATACATGTAGTTCGATCTAGGAATTCGACCATGTAAGGTCCATGATACTTCACGTGTCCACCTTCCACTAAATGTGTCTTAAAATCTGTCCAATTCCTGTTTTAACTTTGTCCCGTTTTGTCGTGTGGGCGACTTGCTGTTTTTACATATCACCTTCAAAATGGCATCAGGCCAATCAGATGGATTTTTATCTAATGTAAATGGAGCGGTAAAATGAAAACTGAGTTGTCAAACTACAAAATGACAGTTGGGTAAGAAATTCGGCAAGACAGATATGGTTTAACAATGGAAATGTGCGGTCTCCACCTGATATTTCTGCCTTAACACAGCTTTTTTAACAGAATCTGTAGAAGGTGGAGACGTGGGGTTACACGCGAAAGGCGAAGCTAGCGATAGTTTAGGAGCGTTCCTTATCTCCCAGAAATAGTCAAAAGACTCCGGNTTGGGCACATGCTCGTTCACTTTGTTTATCAATTTGATCAAACAGCACTTTACACGGTCCACAGCACACGTGAAACTACTATCAAATTTGATGAAAATCAAAACTATTTTGATTTTGGTCAAAAAGCGATCAAACTTCTGTCCCTAAATTGGCGCGTCAATCGCCAAACAACTGTCAAAAATCCTCATGCCAGTACAATTTGTATGGAGCATCCCACTATAACGCGGCGCTACCGCCAAGAAAATGGATTTTAATTTTGACAGGGCGTTTCGTGTTGAACTTGAATGCAGAAGACGGAAAGAAAGAGAAAGGGCAAAAAGTGAAAGAGGAAACGAGAATAAAAACGGGAGGAAATTAGAAGACGTCAAAAATTACGCCGCGTTGATTTGGGGATAGCGCTTTCACTCGTTGACAACGGAAAACGCAACGCTTAGGCCATGCTTACGCCACCAATTTCGATTGGCAATCACCGTGCAATTGTTGTTGTGCACAGCACGGAGTCAGAGAATTTTCGAAATCGAACAGCCAGCACGATTTGCTGGGTGAACCGAATAGCCAGCACGCCAATTTTGCAGGGTGGAAATGCGCTATTTTGCGAAAAAGTATTAGTATTAAATACTAGAATAGTAAAAAATATTTTTTTATTATCATTATAAAGTTAAATATTAAAAAAAGAAAAAATATTAAGTTGTTCTTCCATTTTTCATTTTCCGACTTAAATTTTGATGCGTTTTTGGTTGCACTTTTACTTCAGTGCTGCCATTAAGTGCAAAAATGTATGAAATGGAAAAAGGCATTT
>NW_016157472.1:64543-80150 GCF_001687245.7 Rhagoletis zephyria
GTCCCTTTTCTTTTCACCCCCTCTCTTCCACATGCGAGCAGAATTGAATTCAATACTTGAACTGTGTAAAAGCAGTCTTACACGCAACAAAAGACCCATCAAACGTAAATTTTTGTTGAAGTTGTATCACCACAAAAAAATGTTTTGGAGATTTTTGTATTAATTTATTAATTCTAAAATGAAGTTTTCCTTTTTCTTGCGCATTTCTTGTTTTTTATTTAATTTCTTGGGAACATGCTCGTTCACTTTGTTTATCAATTTGATCAAACAGCACTTTACACGGTCCACAGCACACGTGAAACTACTATCAAATTTGATGAAAATCAAAACTATTTTGATTTTGGTCAAAAAGCGATCAAACTTCTGCCCCTAAATTGGCGCGTCAATCGCCAAACAACTGTCAAAAATCCTCATGCCAGTACAATTTGTATGGAGCATCCCACTATAACGCGGCGCTACCGCCAAGAAAATGGATTTTAATTTTGACAGGGCGTTTCGTGTTGAACTTGAATGCAGAAGACGGAAAGAAAGAGAAAGGGCAAAAAGTGAAAGAGGAAACGAGAATAAAAACGGGAGGAAATTAGAAGACGTCAAAAATTACGCCGCGTTGATTTGGGGATAGCGCTTTCACTCGTTGACAACGGAAAACGCAACGCTTAGGCCATGCTTACGCCACCAATTTCGATTGGCAATCACCGTGCAATTGTTGTTGTGCACAGCACGGAGTCAGAGAATTTTCGAAATCGAACAGCCAGCACGATTTGCTGGGTGAACCGAATAGCCAGAATGCCAATTTTGCAGGGTGGAAATGCGCTATTTTGCGAAAAAGTATTAGTATTAAATACTAGAATAGTAAAAAATATTTTTTTATTATCATTATAAAGTTAAATATTAAAAAAAGAAAAAATATTAAGTTGTTCTTCCATTTTTCATTTTCCGACTTAAATTTTGATGCGTTTTTGGTTGCACTTTTACTTCAGTGCTGCCATTAAGTGCAAAAATGTATGAAATGGAAAAAGGCATTTCTTAAGAAGCAACCCTGCGCTCGCCAATCAGCAAACAGAGCGTAACCACTTCTCACCAATCACCGAAATTTTTCTCTTAAAATTGGTGGCATAACCACGGCCTTGGCGCTCCAATTTAGGGACGGCAGAAACTCATACATATGACACATACATACAAAATCTACACTCACACATACATGTAGTTCGATCTAGGAATTCGACCATGTAAGGTCCATGATACTTCACGTGTCCACCTTCCACTAAATGTGTCTTAAAATCTGTCCAATTCCTGTTTTAACTTTGTCCCGTTTTGTCGTGTGGGCGACTTGCTGTTTTTACATATCACCTTCAAAATGGCATCAGGCCAATCAGATGGATTTTTATCTAATGTAAATGGAGCGGTAAAATGAAAACTGAGTTGTCAAACTACAAAATGACAGTTGGGTAAGAAATTCGGCAAGACAGATATGGTTTAACAATGGAAATGTGCGGTCTCCACCTGATATTTCTGCCTTAACACAGCTTTTTTAACAGAATCTGTAGAAGGTGGAGACGTGGGGTTACACGCGAAAGGCGAAGCTAGCGATAGTTTAGGAGCGTTCCTTATCTCCCAGAAATAGTCAAAAGACTCCGGAGTAGTCAGATTTAGTCCAAAAAGCGTTCCTTAACTCGAAAATGACAGCAAAAATGAGAGAGCAACACTTAATGAGAGTGACTCTATTCAGTCCGAAGTGATGGGACGAAAGGGAAAAGAGAAAAAACTCCCAGGGAGTTTCTGTTCAGAATCGGCCTGTATATGCATATAATCTCCTACAGCTCGGCCAATCTGATAAAGGTGATCAGCCTCCATCACATTATCCGAGTATTCCGTGTATCTAGTCTCTTATCTACATGCTAATATTGATGGTAATTACTTAAGCGACACTTGGCTTTGTTTGCTACTTCTTTTCTGCTTGTTTCGCTCTAAGTTTTAGTTTTGGACACTCTGAATGCATTCTTCCGCACCGCTTCGTATAGTCTTCAAATCTCTCCCCCCCAGAAATGTGCTCGTCCAGGTATTCTGAAAGCTTATCTACCATTGGCTCCGTTAATTTTACTATTATAATCAATTGAATTGAAACACGAGAAAACACCTTATAGGCATTTAATGATTTATTTAAATTCTATTACAATTGTTGGAAATAGAAGATGTTTTCCTAGCCAATACAAAACTTATTTACACATGCAGTTGTGTGGTATTTATATGTTACCCGAATCCAATAAAGCACACTATTCGATTTTCTTCTGTGCTGATTGACGCCAATTGTAAATGCCAACTGATGCCAAGTCCTTATCTAACAGGTATTATTATCCTCTGCCACCACTGGCGGCCGCAGCGTTTCTCATAAATTTACAAATGTTGTGTTATAAATACTAAAACTATTTTATAAGATTTTTTTTTCGGTTGCCTGCAAAATTATTTACATGGGATTGGCGATAGGACTGAATAAGTGCCAACCACATGATTAACAATAGAAAACATATCGCAGAAATTGGGGTACATTGGAAAGATGCCTACGAAATAATCAGGCCTATCACAGAATCCATCGTAGCTTCGATTTTCGTGAAATCTACGAAATCGCTATCACAGAATCCGAATGGCTACGAAAGTAAATTCGAATTTCGTACAGAGCCTTCATTGAATCCGTTCGTAATGAAGATTCGTACAGATACTCTACGATGAGTTTATGCTGTCGGAACAAAAATTAAAATTACTGAATCTTAAAAATAATGGAAAAGAGCTGCATTATTGTTAATCCCCCCTATTATGAATTCGTACGATGCACGATAGACGCTTGCATTCTGTTATTCTCTATGAATCTATGTTGTCGTATGAAATCCGATAGTTAGCGTAGCTGATTTGTGCTGTTTCACAATAAAAAGTGAACAAAAACCACAGCCATTCACAACAATACATCTGTCGGGCGTATGAAAACGATAATACGAGAACTGATTTCATATAATACGCTTGCAAGCGTTTATCGTCTATCGTATGAAAATTCATAATAGGGGGGAATATTAAATATTTATAATACTCTAAATTTGTTATAGTTTGATATAATTCCATATAATAATAATAATAAGCCGTCATCGATTCGCCAACAGTTAGCGAGTGGCGAAACGAACGAAATTAATGACGTACAAACAAACTCGCTATCGTCTACTCTAGCTAGCTAACTTTATTGTTGCTTTAAATAAATTTACATGCAAAATTTTTCGTTAAGCGACCGGAACTCAAACATAGCAAGCAGCGAAGTGGCGAATCGATGACGGCTATAGATTGGCGCTTACACATATGTTAGTGTTTGGCCGAGCTTCTCCGATTTGGGGCGTGCCCCTTGATGTTTTGACACAAAGCGGAGGGACCTACAGTTTTACGCCGACTCCGAACGGCGATTGTATTTTTATGAGAAGCTGTTTTTCATGGCAGAAATACACTCGGAGGTTTGCCATTGCCTGCCGAGGGACGACCGCTGTTAAGAAAAAATCTTTTTTCTATTTTCCATATACATATTTTTATAAACATATACGTCAAATGCCAATGCCATACATACATTCATCTGCTAATATCATGAAAATTTATTAAACAAACATGTTTTTCTCATTAAAGTAATAAAATGTAAACTAAAAAAATAAATGTATTAAAAAAAATAAACAAAAATTAAATAAAAAAAATAAAAAAAAAACCTCCGCTGCCCGACGACTCGGACTCGAACTCGGATCTCTGAATTTGCAGTCTAGTGCTTTGCTCACTCGGCCATTGCGACTGCTGGGGCAGCGTGAGCAAAACGGCATACATAAATATCTCTTGTTTTCTTTGCACTAGCTGACTTCGAATCAGCATTCGAAGCTGGCAACGATATTTTCGAGTTCACTCGGATTCAGTGATAGCAATTTTTTCGTATTCGTAGGGGGCATTCGAATTCGGAGATTTTCTACGATGGATTCCGTGATAGCCCTGAAGGACATATAACGTGCAAGCGCCTAGAGTGCACAGCGTAGCTATGTACGTTCATAACGATTCTGTATTCATTGATCGCATTTTCGTACGTTTTACCAAAATCGGATTACGATGCATTCCGTAAATGCACCGATTATACATTATTATTTAGAAAAAGAATTTTTTTCTCATTTATCAAATTTTTAAATAATTTTTAACCACCTTTGCTCGGTATTGCATAAAACTGTTTATTAAGATTTGTTTTAACATAAATTACAATATACGGGATAACTTTTATTGGCTTTAAAATTATTCGTAGATGAGTTACATTCGGAATAGGGGTTTTCGAGCTTGATACTACGTTAAAATTGACGAGGAACCAACTTGAACGCAATATTATTGTTTTAACATGAATTACAATTTTTGAGTGCGGGATAAAGCTTAAATCAGTGGTGACCATATAAAACAGCTGTTCCAACCAACCTTATGACCAACACTGTATTCAATTAGTGGTGTCACACCATAACGCCATAATAGCCATAGAGACCAATTGAATTTCGAATATGAACCATTTAGCTATGCAAATACCAAAAATGTGGCTCGACAGAACTTCTCACGCTGATTTCAAATGAACCAAAATTATTTGGTGCAAAAATATAAAAAGGATATAAAAGGTTAAATTAGAATTTTTTGATATTTTGAAATGTTAGTATCGTATGAACTACATAACCGATTCAACTAATGGTGCCAAAATAAAGACAATTAATTTATCTTTCTGTTTATGTGCATAATTTATATGCTTTATTTTATTTTTAAACCAAAAATACTAAACGAAGAAAAGAAATTTCGTATTTTTCATAAAATAACCTTCTTTAAGAAAATTTAATAAATATTGCAAAAGAGATTTATATTATTAAGAAAGTACAACTTATTACCTTTAATTCGATGTACGTATTTTATTATGATCTGCATTTAAGTTTTAAAAATTTAGTGTTAATTTACTAATAGTGAAAGAAGTTCTGCGCAAGATCCTACGGCACCGACAATGTTGACCGCGTTCCCACGACAGTCGGGGTATACGTAACCGGAACGACCCACATTTATATCTGACCAAGGACTATCACTCCAGCAACACCCCCCAAAAACTCTTAAGGGAATCTTTTTGCTGTTACACAAACAACAACTACGAAAACTCAGCTGTTTATGGTTATGGTATGGCACCACTAATTTAACCTTAACTTTTGTTGACTTTACAATTTTTTTGTAAATGAGTTACATTTGAAATATACGTTTTTGAAACCTTGGGCATTGTGCATAAGTTTATATGTTGATTTTACATAAAATTATATCTTAAAATAAGTTGACAGATTTAGCATGTAGCCCGTCGTTTTCAATATGTCTCAAACGCAAATTTTAAGCTGCCTTTACACAGGCCGATTTCTGTCGACTGGAAAATCTACTGAAAAATCTACTATCCAAAGCATTTACATTTTACTTCTGAATTTCCATTTACTTAGTTGGATTTTGGTTGAACGAGAAAAATGTACCCGTGTAAAGGCGGCTTTACACTTAATACCTTTTTTGCTGTTTTCGTCAGGTCTGTTTAAAGTTTTTTTATAGGTATTATAAAGTTTATGTACTTGTAAATAATTAAGTTTTGTATTTCGTTACTCTCACCAGTAGCCATTTTTAAAAATTTGTGTTGTGGTGTCATTATTCTGCATTAAGGGATTTACTTTTATTTTATTAAGAATTCGGAAGTTAAGGTGGAGTTAAAAAAAATTCGAACGTACATTGTATACATTGGTTAATTGTTACGCAAAACATTTTTTTTTTTAATTCGATCGATATCCAACCATGGATTCGATTTCAACTTTAGTGAACTGATCTTGCCTCAACTTGTGGAATTATTTAAATTACTTAAGTTTTTCAATTTCTTTATATTCAGGCAGGTTCTGCAATTCACTTCCGAGTGAAATTCAACCCCTGCCAATTTGAAATCAACGCGAATTCGATTCAAATTCACTCGGAAGTGAATCACAGGACCTGCCTGATAATGGCTACTTGATTGCAAAAAAACTTGTCCTATTTCAAATATAATGAGTACGGAAAATTGTGGAAATTTTATATTAAACTCTATTTTATTGTATAATATTTATAAAAATCTTAATTTTGAGGCTTACTCCAATAAAACTTGATAAAAAATATCGCGTACAGTCAACCGTGTTGTTGACAAAAAAAAGAGTCCAATTGTCTGCAACGCTGCTTTATTTCATTTTGGACGCACAACTCCCTTTTTTTCTTGTAACCTGTCCTGATGGTTGTGCATGGGCGTACCCACTAGTTTAATAAATTGATTTGGTTGAACTTCATAAATTCGGCTCTTACACTCTCTGCGTTTGTTTGTCAAAAATGAGCACAAATATGATATGCCCAACACGGATTTTGTGTTAAAGCTGTACATTTGGTTATCCGTTACGCAAAATATTATTTTTGAATTCAATCGATATCCAACCATGGACTAATTTCAACTTCAGTGAACTGATCTTGCCTCAACTTGTGGAACGGGATTTCCGACAAATCAGTTGCAATGTCATTTTGCAATTTACTGTTTTCTTGTTCAGCCATTTCACTTTTTATATAAAATACGTAAATTTTTACACACAAAAATTTACAGCACCGCACATCAAAATCAAACCGAAACGTATTACTTACTTCACCAATTCGTAGTGATCCAAATCGGGAAAGAGGCTCAAAGACACTGAATAGGTATTCTCTATACTTCCGCGCAGTATTATATATATACCTGATTTAAAACATCGTACGTTGAAACGGTATTCAAATTTGCTCGTCACCACCAGTACATTTTTGACAAACAAGCGCAGAGAGTGTTAGAAGCGAATTTATGAAGTTCAGCCAAATCAATTTATTAAACTAGTGGATACGCCTTTACATAAAGACCCAGTAATGGACGGTTTCAGCTCTCCCAGTGTCGGAAGTCTTCGGCTGTGTCGTTATTACCATTAGAAGCGGTATCATCATCTAGGAGTTGAGACAGTTCAGATTCTGCTTCCCTTATTAACTCCGATTCGTTATCCCCTGTAACCGCGCCATCAACAAATTTTGTTAGGCCTTCGGAGAGATACTCATCGTCATACAAAATTCTGTTTATAAAGTCAATTGGTGTCAACGTGCCAGTTGATAATAGTTCAGAAGCTTCAGCTATTCGTTTGTTCCGGTTCTGAATAAAATGAATTTTTTTTAAATACTTTTGTTTTTGTTTTTGTTTATATACAGTTGAACCACCGCTTTTGATGTAAAGCTCCATCTCATTCGACTTAATGTATTCCTGTTGCCCTAACGCAACAAGAAACCTAAAGAACCCACTGTTTTTAGCTATCATCTCACCAAGCTGGTGATTATAAGCTTCAATTTGAGCTATGGTGCGGAAATCTTGACCAAATATCGTAATTTTCTCAGGGCCCTCCTATTTAAAATGGAAATCACAAAATAAAAACTTTGGTTTTGCTCCGAACATATTACGAGTCTTCAGACCGAAGCTTAGTACTCTTAGACACTGGCGTTTGAAATAAACAACTAAATTTAAAAATTTAGGTCTATTTAAAGGTAATAACTTAAAGGTTGCCAAAATATGATCGGCTGGCAGCAATGGCAAACATAGCAATTGTCGAAATATAGTAGGAGCTTCCCTTTCGGACCGCAAATATATTAAGAAGCCTGAAATTTTTGAGGCATGTCGTCGGACTGCCTGACAGAAATGAAACCAGCAACCGATTTGAGTGGCTTTGGGACACAATTTTGCAATGGCATTTCGTAATCTGTCAAAAACTTTGCACATTCCAAATCAATTACGTTATCATTAATGTAGCGGAAAACATCAATATATGCCTCTTCAGTTTTTCTGGACATCAATATAAAAACAAATGGAAATACCTACAAAATTAAAAATATAATTCGTCGCCTGGGTAAAAGATTGTCGTATGTTACTTTCGGCAGGTTTTGGGAAATCGATGTTAAAGATTCAGTCACAATTTCTCAAAAGCTGTACAATCGTTTTTTACCAAAATTTAATGCTTGATTTTACATACTATTTAAAGTATAAAACCACATATTTTTAAATTTTCAGTAACTCATATAGCTTTTACAGCATCTTTTTTATAAAATCATTTTGTCGTATGTTACATTTTCACGTTAAACGCTAGCCAGCTGAATGACATACGACAAATCACACACACAGCAAGTAAGCAAAAGGCTGAAATCGTTGAAATTATTTATTGCTCGTAAGCAAAAATTGATTCTAATTCACCTGGAATTTAATAAATGAATAAAAATAAAAAAAAAATAAATATTTTAAACAATTTGTCAATAAGAGCACGTAGAGAGAACGTAGCACATACGACTATCCATTGTATAGGATTGGTATGATTTTGTCGTATGTACCATACAATTTGTCACATAAGACAATATTTTAACAAGTAATCAATTTCATCAAACTGTATGAAAATTTTGTCGTATGTGAAATTTTTCGTGACATACAACAAAATGTTGACCGAATCTCTTGCGAAGTTGCAAATAAGACAAAATTTTACTCAATATCTCGGAAACTAAATTAGATGTCCAAAAACTGATAACACCAATCGAAAGATCTTATTTAAAAAAATAAAACTGCATCTTTAACTAAAAATCGTCAAAATGACGCTTACGACAATCTTTTACCCAGGCGACGAATTGTTTAACTTGAAACAAAAATAGGTAAAAACCAACTTACGGATTTGATGTAACACACATAAATAATCAATAATTGATTAAATGGATCAACTGGTACCACTTTGAAAGTAGCATTAACCATATCATGCTTGCGATTTGGCTCAATATGGCTCTTTATTAAAGAAACGGAATATTTTGACGAAAATACGCGGAATGAATGTGTTGCTGTTTCTATACAAGTATCGAAAAAAATATCATGGTCAAGATGCTTTGATCGCCCTACAGCGTTCATAACTTCTTCATTGCGAAAAGCCTCATTTATTTCTTCGACACTTTTTGGGCTTTTCGGAATCGTTTTGTTGCGTATCAGTTGCAATGTATCAATGTATGTTCGAACTTTTGAACTCCAACTTATCACCCGGATTCCTTAAAAAGGAAAAGTAAATATTCTCATATTCGCTGTTGCGGTTTCCGACGGGGTAGGAGTATGATATACATCATAAAAGTAAAAACTTTAATACAGAATAATAACATACACATAACTTCTAGTGGCAAAGGTAGCCGCAGAAATTATTTAAATTACTTTACATGTTTTCCTATTTCTACATAGTGAGGCGCATTCTTGTTTTCGTACGAATCGCAAATCATGCAATTTTCCTATCATTTTCTGTGCAAAAATTTAAAATTTTCGATTCGGACGAAAACCAGAATACGCCTCAGTATTTATAATTGCGAAAATTCATAGTGAAATAATTAATATATCGCACACCGTCTTCAAAAGAGTCACAACTCAAAATTTGGCATTTCTTAAATTGTGCGCTAAAAATGTACCCAAAGCTTTTATTTACCTTTCAACAATAGCTGGAGCAAATTTTTGTTATAATTTAATAAAAAAAAACTTAAGGTAAAGTCGCCCTTGCCCATATGATTAGCATGTGCTACGAAATAGCTTTTCGCATTTTCTGACGAACGTATTATTTTGAGTTGTAACTCTTTTGAAGACGGTGTGCGATATATTAGCTGTGTTTTTTTTTACCAACATATACATCTACGCTTAAGGTGTAAAAAAACAATCATCGAAAATTTCCATTTCAAAACAAGTGATTTTGATTTTATCGAGAACTATTCATAAGCGCACATAAAGTTTGTCGCTTAGAGCTCCATAAAAATTTTAAACGCATATACGTATGTGTGTAAAAAACACGACCATTATTTCAGTATGGGAAAATTAAGGAAATTTGGTGTTAAACTGTAATATTATTTATACAGGCAGGTTTTGTAATTCGCTTTTAATTCAAATTGAACGGGGTTGAAATTCACTCGGAAGTGAATTGAAGAACCTGCCTGATAAAGATGTTAATGTTAAGACTTACTCCAACAAAACTTGATTAAAAATATCCCGTTCAGTCATTGTTTTTCACAAAAATTAGTCCAATTGTCCATAACAGCGCTTACTTTCATTTGAAGTGCACAACTCCTTTCTTTCCTGTAACCTGTCGTGATGGTTGTGTAAAGGCGACACTGGGCTGATGACACTGACGGCACTGATGACACTGGTGATTTTGGCAGAGCCGAAGACTTCGAACAGAGATGACACTGGCGGCATTGGTGATACTGATGACAGTGGCGTCGTATCAGTGGTGACACGGGCGTCACTGGCAGAGCCGAATACTTCCGACAGTGGCGGCACTGATGGCATTGGTTACTACTGGCGTCAGTGGCGGCACTGGTGACACTGGCAGAGCCGAATACTGGCGGCACTCATGACACTGGCGGCAATGATGGCACTGGCATCGTTGGCGACACTGATGACATTGGTTACAGTGGCGGCACTGGTCACTGGCAGAGCAGGATTCTTCCGACCCTGGCGGCACTGGTGACACTGGGAGACCCGAATACTTCCGACACTGGCGGCGCTAGTTACTACTGGCGTGAGTGGCGGCACTGATGACACTGGCGTCATTGGTTACAGTGGCGGCACTGGTCACTGGCAGAGCAGGATTCTTCCGACCCTGGCGGCACTGGTGACACTGGGAGACCCTAATACTTCCGACACTGGCGGCGCTAGTTACTACTTGCGTGAGTGGCGGCACTGATGACACTGGCGTCATTGGTTATAGTGGCGGCACTGGTGACACTGGCGGAGCAGGATTCTTCCGACTCTGGCGGCACTGGCAGAGCCGATACTGATGGCATTCATGACACTGGCGCCACTGATGACACTGCTAAATATGTAAATTTTTGTATCAAGGAAAATCTCGTATCACCTTTATTTGTAAGGTGTTTCGTGGTTGCAAACATACTTACGTTTTCACCATTGTTAAGAAATGTCCCATTTGATGATTAAGCGGTTGGCAAACTCCGTGGCTAAATCATTGGATGCAACGTTATACCTACACGTTATCATCTTAAGACTCCAGCTGTTAACAGTGTTGATAGTTAGACCGCCGCATCCACTACTAATAAACATTAGACTATTGTAGGTATATTAGTGCATTGGACGCGAATTCTAAATTAATAAATAAATAACATGATTGCATTTTCAAATTGAAATATAATTACATACAGTGCCGAACAGAAGTATTGGCACAGTGAATTTTTCGCAATATATGCAAAGTTCTTTATTCTAATTTATTTGCGATAACTTTTTATAAAAATATTGTTCATTCTACACCAGAAAACATAATAATAAAATCTCTAAACTTTGTGCAAAACTCAGGAAAATTCATTAAATTTTCACACTAATTATGCAGTTTTATAGCCCATTTAAATATAGTATAACAAAGTGTAAGTTTGAAGTCGCTAGAAAATCGCATTGATTTTTGGTAATTATTTTTCACGCAAGTTCTTCCATACAAAGTAATTCGACAATTATTTTTTGTATGGAGAAAATGAGCAACACCTTCCACTAAAAAAATTGCCAAAAATCAACGCGATTTTCTAGAAACTTTAAACTTGCACTTTGTTATACTAAATTTGAGTAGGCTATAAAACTGCATACTTTGAATTTTTTAAAAAAATCTGAATAAAAAGTTGCAAATTAGTGTGCAAATTTAAAGAATTTTCCTGAGTTTTGCACAATGTTTAGAGATGTTGTTATTACGTTTTCAGGTGTAAAATGAACTTAATTTTTATAAAAAATTATCGAAAATAAATTAGAATAAAAAACTTAGCATATATGGCGAAAAATTCACTGTGCCAATACTTTTGCTCGTCACTGTAGATATTAGGGTGATTCAAAAATTTTTCTTTTATTATTTTCCTCCTCGGAACCATGATCAAAAGTTTCATTTTTTACATCTGCTTTTTATATTCGTTAAATATAAAAACCAGAAGTAAATAAAAAAGCGCTTTTCGATTTCCCATAAGAATAACACAGTAAAACTTGTTTTTTTCCTTCTCATTTTTATATTGAACGAATGATATGTTGTATTGCAAAGGTCGTGGAGTATTTTTGTAGACAATTGAACGCTCTACAATAAAGGTCTGAAGTTATTTTTCGATAAGTCAACTCGGTCATAAGTTATCATCAATTTTATTATAATGAAGTACAAGCTTTAAGGAGCTAGGAATTATCGTTGATTTTTGGGAATTTTTTTTCACGCAGTCTCTTCCATACAAAATTTTGTTTTCGAAAATACTTTATATGGGAAAAATGCAAAACAACTTCAACAAAAAAATTCTCAAAAATCAATGCGATTTTTGACTAACTCCGAACTTGCATATTTTTTACTAAAATTTAATAGGCTGCAAAATTGCATACCCAAAAAAATTCGAAAAAATCTGATTAAAAAGTTTAAAGTTTGCTGAATTTTCGCGAGATCTGCACAAAGTTTAGGAATTATATTTTTATGATATTTGTTGTAGACTGAACCATATTTTTATAAAAAATTGGCGGAAAAATATTAGAATAAAAACTGTTGCATATATTGTGAATAATTTGCTGTGCAAATACTTTGTTCCGGCAGTGTATGTATTTTAACATATTTTTTTTCGATTTACAAATGTAAATTGCATTGTATATTGTAAAAATTTGTATGTACAAAGGGAATTTTACAAAATACAAATATAGATGTTTCCACTTACCTTGTCCTCAATTTTGCCGCCAAACCACGTTTTTCTTTGTAGGACCACTAGGGATAATTCGATACAAGTAAATCCAAGTACATACTCGATACTTTTTTCAAATTACCAAGTATTTTTGGTAAAAGTGCGCTTCAGGGGAACCAGGCCAAAATTTACCAAAAAATTCGAGAGGGGTGTCAATCGACGCGTTTTAACGCGAACAATAACAATCCGAGACCGGAAATCAAGATTAATTAATTAAGGGCCAAATTCACAGTGCGTAGTTAACTCAGAATCGGCAGTTAACTACACATTTTTGTACTGAAAGTCTGTAGTTAACTGCCGGTTCTTAGTTAACTACGCACTGTGAATTTGGCCCTAAGTTATTCGCAAAAAACACTTGCACGTTTCGCACCATGTTTTGATGCATTTCACGCAAATAAATGGAGTAAATGAACTCAACTTTACACATATTCATGGTGGAATTATAACAAGATGTTGTCAGTAGCGACGTGTTTGTTGTAATTTTGAAGAGATCGGCATGCTTATTTTCAGTGCTGCCGATCTTACTTTTTATACTACTATTCGTTGGGAAACAGTATCTAAAATACTCCATTTTAGTATTTCGTTTTATCGCGATTTTTAAAGAACTTGGTGTTTTCAGAACGATATTAATATTTAAAATTGCTGGATTTTGTATAATTTTCGTCCCCAAAATATAAAATATAAAAGATATCGTGGTTATCAATGGAAAACGATTATATTAAATATCTTTTGCTGCATTGTCATAATATCGAACCAAATGGACTACTTATACACAGAATAGAGCGGCAGCATGGTGAAGTTACGATAAAAAATCATTTACATTCTTATTGGAAATTGCCTTATTTTACGGCCTTTAGTTTTTTATAAGTTACAATATGTGTCCAAGCTGTGTGGAGCGTACGATACAAACATATATTCAGGCTTATAAGCCTATAATTATACATTTTTCTACATTTAATTTGAAATAATATGCACAAACGGATTAAACGGATTATGCACAACGCGGCTGTCAATAATTATTTAACCTTGTGTTAATGAATCATGCTTGAGAACTATGAATTTCTCCACGGTTGTAGNATGGTTGTATGTATGTATACAGAATGTAAACAAACACAGGGTTGCAAGGAAAAAAGTTGAACGAGCTCAAAGTTGGCTGGCGACCAACTTTTTTGAAAGCGATAAGCTGAAAGGCCGTTCGGACGAGGCGATGAAAAACTCACAACCAAAAACTCACCGAATAAAACGCTATGAGTTTTTCGTTAGAGAAGTGTACACAACTTTGACAGCTTAAACTCATTCCCACACTTCCTGAATCGCAAATTGAAGAATGTACAAAATTCTCATAATCAAGCTCCTGATAATGGCATTTTAATTATTAATTTAGCTAACAAGCTAAGCTCTTTATTAAAGATATATTTGACAACTTCCTCCTCTGAGCGACCGAATTAAAGCGTATATGCAAATTTTCGGTTCGAAATCGAAATGATACGCAAATATAACAAAACACCGAAATTTTGCATATGCCTCTTTTCGTTAGAAACCCGAANTGCACGTTTCGCACCATGTTTTGATGCATTTCACGCAAATAAATGGAGTAAATGAACTCAACTTTACACATATTCATGGTGGAATTATAACAAGATGTTGTCAGTAGCGACGTGTTTGTTGTAATTTTGAAGAGATCGGCATGCTTATTTTCAGTGCTGCCGATCTTACTTTTTATACTACTATTCGTTGGGAAACAGTATCTAAAATACTCCATTTTAGTATTTCGTTTTATCGCGATTTTTAAAGAACTTGGTGTTTTCAGAACGATATTAATATTTAAAATTGCTGGATTTTGTATAATTTTCGTCCCCAAAATATAAAATATAAAAGATATCGTGGTTATCAATGGAAAACGATTATATTAAATATCTTTTGCTGCATTGTCATAATATCGAACCAAATGGACTACTTATACACAGAATAGAGCGGCAGCATGGTGAAATTACGATAAAAAATCATTTACATTCTTATTGGAAATTGCCTTATTTTACGGCCTTTAGTTTTTTATAAGTTACAATATGTGTCCAAGCTGTGTGGAGCGTACGATACAAACATATATTCAGGCTTATAAGCCTATAATTATACATTTTTCTACATTTAATTTGAAATAATATGCACAAACGGATTAAACGGATTATGCACAACGCGGCTGTCAATAATTATTTAACCTTGTGTTAATGAATCATGCTTGAGAACTATGAATTTCTCCACGGTTGTAGAATTATTTTTTGGTCTTTGTTGGGTAGTGTAGTTCTAAGAGGGTGTTCACACAAGGAGATTTTACAGGCAACAAAAGTTGAAAGTGAAAAATTGCCTCCCTATTCAGACGAGGCGATTTTCAATTCCACACGAATTGTTGTTTACATCGTTGAAAATGAATTTAAATAGGAAAATTGTATCAATTGGCGTAAATTTAGCGTAACTGGTGTAATTTTATCCAAGCCAAAAACCACAACCAAAAACTCACCGAATAAAACACTATTAGTTTCTCGAAAGAGAAGTGTACACAACTTTGACAGCTTAAACTCATTCCCACACTTCCTGAATCGCAAATTGAAGAATGTACACAATTCTCATAATACAGCTCCTGATAATGGCATTTTAATTATTAATTTAGCTAACAAGCTAAACTTTTTATTAAAGATATATTTGACAACTTCCTCCTCTGAGCGACCGAATTAAAGCGCATATGCAAATTTTCGGTTCGAAATCGAAATGATACGCAAATATAACAAAA
>NW_016157472.1:82180-107697 GCF_001687245.7 Rhagoletis zephyria
AATAATGCATATGGGAAAAACGAAGTAATGCATACATGCACAGTTTCGGTTGTAAAACCGAAATAATCGCATATGGGAAAAACGAAGTAATGCATCACATGCACAGCTTCATCAAAACCGAAATAATGCATATGGGAAAAACGAAGTAATGCATACATGCACAGTTTCGGTTGGAAACCGAAATAATGCATATGTGAGAAATGAAGTAATGCATACATGCACAGTTTCGGTTGAAAACCGAAATAATGCATATTGGAAAAACGAAGTAATGCATACATGCACAGTTTCGGTTGAAAACCGAAGTAGTGCCTATGGAAAAAACGAAGTAATGCAGTTTCGGTTGAAAACCGAAATAATGCATATGAGACAAATCCGAAATTATGCATATGCACACTTTCGCTTGAAAACCGAAATAATGCATATGACGAAAACCGAAATAATGCATACATGCACAGTTTCGGTTCAAATCCGAAATAATGCATATGAGAAAAACGAAGTAATGCATATATGCACAGTTTCGGTTGATAACCGCAATAATGCATATGATAAAAAACCGAAATTATGCATATGCACACTTTCGTTTGAAAACCGAAATAATGCATATGAAAAAACGAAGTAATGCATACATGCACAGTTTCGGTTGAAAACCGAAATAATGCATATGATAAAATACCGAAATTGTTCATATGCACACTTTCGTTTTGAAGCGAAATAATGCATATGAAAAAAAAAACGAAGTAATGCATATATGCACAGTTTCGGTTCAAAACCGAAATAATGCATATGACAAAAACCGAAATAAAGCATATATGCACAGTTTCGGTTAAAACCGAAATAATGTCTAAATGCACAGTTTCCATATGCACAATTTCGGTGCCCCAAATTACACTATTGCAAAGTCGTATGCCGTACTAGCTTTTATTCGACGGTTCAGGTCAGACTTTACTGATCCCTAACTCTAAAGGTGTTATATACTTCGCTTGTGCGTTCTAAGCTAGAATTCGCTGCTTTTATATGGAGACCATATTATGCATGTCATATTAGTAGGCTTGAGCTTGTCCAAAAAGTCTTTATCCGCTATGCTTTACGTTCTCTGAAATTTTCTGAGCCAATTCCATCTTACAGAGGTCGGTGCATGCTCATTAACCTAAAATCGTTGAAAATTAGAAGGACTATTCTCTCTCTCACTTTCGTTTATGATCTAATAAATGGGATGATCGACTCCCCATCTCTACTCGCAAAAATTAACTTCAATATTCCGCAGCGCAGTCTGCGGAATCATAATTTTTTCTGGCTGGGCGCGGTCAAAACAAATTATGCTTGTAATGCTCCGATTCTGAGAACTTTGAGAGAATTTAATTCGCTTTCAACTCTCAATGGTCTTGACTTTTCTTACACAAAATACTATTTTAAAATGTTATTAAATGAATTATTTAATTAGTCTTAAGTGCTCTCTAATTTTCTTCCTTTGTAATCTGTAAGAATTGTTACACTTTTCTAGATTAAAACGAATAAATAAATAAATAAATAAAAAACAGCTTCTCATAAAAATACAGTCGCCGTTCGGAGTCGGTGTAAAACTGTATGTCCCTCCCCTTTGTGTGACAACATCAAGGCGCACTCCACAAATCGGAGGAGAAGCTCGGCCAAACACTAACATATGTGTAAGCGCCATTCTATTATTATTGTTATTATTAATTAAAGACTATGTTTTTCACTTCGTTAGCTTAAATGTTTATTTTTTTTTAACAAAGGATACTTTTATATAAAAAAAGTTTATAATTCGCTTAGTTTGCTTTATTGTTTTTTTAGCTAAATTTTGTTTGCTTCCACTTTCATTCGTATTGTTCCTTTTTGCAAATTATAGGTTTCTTACTTAAACAACATTGTGTCTACTGCACTAAATAAATTGTATTTTTAGTGCTTTCGTTTTCAACATTTTGTTTAAAACACGCCGACTGCGCCAGTTAAATGTTTAACTGAAAACAGCGAGTGGTTTTGAGAATAAAGACTTTATTCATTCACTTCAGCTTAAGACTAAAATACTGTACATCTTATTAAATAGCTTAATACCTGAAAATATCAATTCGTATCAATTTACAGTCTGTGAGGATAATGTCACCTAACAACTTAGTTCCATTGGCATCCCGCTATCTGACAACACTTTTTAAGTATGCCTCAACAGTTTGATACGCAAACTGTTTAGCTTGGATTCCCCTATATATTTGTTGTTGTTTTTTTTTTTATTTTCGCATTAACAGTTTACATATATATGTTGATTTACTTAACATTGCATTAACATCGGTATCATGTAAACATTACATTAACATTAACATCAGCGTGTTATTAACTTAACATTAACATTGAACACTGCTGCTTTTATTAACAAAAACTTGTACATACATATATATGTGTGTACATAACTCACCCGCATGTACACGACTATTGCTTCCCAGTGATGGAAGCGCAAATGCAATCATACTTTTACGCCGACATATTAAAAAAGTGAAATGTGACGAAAACTTCAAGAGTCTTGCAAAATCGGTGTCCAAAATACGGAGCACCCAAAGAGGAGAATTAATAATCGAGCTGTCAAATAGAGGCCAGAATTCCGCTGACTTGAAGGCAGTTGTGAGTGACACCTTAGGAAACGAGGCGTCAGTGAAAGCTTTCATACATAGAGTATCGGTAGAATGTAAGGATATCGATGAGGTGACTACCAAGGCAGAGGTACACATCGCTACCTGGCTTCGAAGGCAAAGCTTATGCGGGTACCCAGAGTACCATTATTAATCTGCCAGCCACAAAAGCTAAGAAACTATTAGATATTGGGAAAGTAAGAATAGGTTTAGTTCAAGAAGAATAGAATACAAGATTGCGCCGATCAGAGAGGATTTTTGAGAATAACTTTTGTGTGACGTCACACTGGTGCAATTGCGAGAGTGAAATGCAAATCGTGAGCAAGAATGGAAGAAGAAGAAAAAATGTTGCAAGGAAAACATAAACAAGTTTGACGTCATGCAAACAACGATTCTATCAAATTCGTTAAGAGAGGAATAGCGGTCCGAGATCGGCGCAACCTTTGTATTCTCTCAATCGTGGGTTTAGTTATATGTCATATCCGCGAACGAATTCAACTGCAAAGATGTTTTAAATGCCTTCAGTATGGGCACATGTCAGGGAAATGCACTAGTACGGTCGACCGGTCAAAATAGTGCAGAAAGTGCGACAACGAAGGCTACTTCGCTAAAGATTTCACGAATAGCCCAAAATGCATGCTATGTAAAGCGGACAAAAGTAGCAATACAGACCACGTTGCGGGCAGTTACAAGAGCACAGTCTTCTAGAAGGCTCTCATAAATAGAAAAAAATTAGAATAGTCCAAATAAACCTTAACCATTGTGCAGCAGCTCAGGATCTGATTACGCAGATGGTAAGGGACCTTAAAGCCGACGTAGCGATTATGAGGGAACCATATAAATGTCAAGGCGACGGCGATTGGTCATTCGAAAATCAAAAATGCACAGCTATATGGCTGTGCGGTAGCCTAGCTTTCCAGTGATCCCATGCTGCTACCTACAGGCACTTAGAATGGCAAGGAAGTCTGTCAAAGCTGCCATAAATAGCAGCGAACGCGATAGTTTTAGGAAAGTGTGTGAAGAAGCAGACATCAATCCCTGGGACACCGCGTATAAAATAGTGATGAAAAAACGAAATGTGGAAAATCTACAAATATCACGTGCCCAGAAATACTGCGTAATATAATCACGACACTATTTCCTCAAAGAACAGAAACCGTGCCACACTGTAAGAGTAATGAGATTTATGAAATTCAACTTATAACGTGTGAGGAACTACTGAGTGTCTGCACAAACATTCAAGATGGGAAAGCTCCTGGGCCTGAAGGAATACCTAATAAATAATAAATAAGTAATACCTAATAAGACCTTGCAGGTCGCGATACACACCCGGCCGGACTTATTTACAAAGACGTTTCACGCATCCTTGCAAGAAGGCATATTTCCCAGTAATTGGAAGGTCACAAACCTGGTATTGTTACCCAAGAGAAATAAACCGCATGGAGTGCCCTCGTCTTGCCTACTGGATACACTAGGGAAAGCCCTTGAGAAAATTATCTGCAACAGACTCACGACGATCGCAGAAGATAGAGGTTTTCTATCGGCCTGCCAGTTTGGCTTCAGAAAATCCCGGTCGACCATAGACGGAGTTGAATCTGTGGCCGACATTGCCAAAGAGGCCATCGAAAGCAAAAGGCGGCGCGGAGGAAAGCCGTATAAACGATAGTATTTAGCGTGGGGTCCGAATCCATCACTTTCAAGCCCGAAATTAATTACCGGGGCGTTATGATTGATGGTCGACTAAACTTCAGGACCCACCTCAAGTATGCTTTCAAAAAGGCTTCGAATGTTCAAGCATATCTGTCAAGAATAATGCCTAATAATGGTGGCCCTAAACATAGTAGAAGAATTCATTGCAATAGGGTAGTCAGCTCAGTTTTACTTTATGCTGCTCCGAATTGGGCCGAAGTAATTAAGGTAAAATGTTACGCACACAAATTAACAACCGTGTATCCCTTAAGTGCACTGAGAGCTGTTTGCGGATTCCGCACAATTACTCACTGAGAACAGTGATAGTCTAACCCGAAAGACAATAGCTAGAGAGGAAAGGTGTCGCTCTATGGTAATCTGGCAGAAACGATGGGACGACTCAAAAAAGGGAGGTGAACCCAAAAGCTCATCCCTACCGGTGAAAAATTGCAGAATAGGCCTCACGGAGAATGTAGTTTTTATCTAGGGTTAGGTTAGGTTGCCGCGGTCGTCTATAAGACACACTTAGGCTCAGGGCCCATTGTGATGCCGCATGTTGGGTAAGCAACTCCCAATCCCACCTAAAACCATTTTGAACTTTGAACGAATTTTAGAAGATCCCTGATTTCGACGCATCTAAGGTCCTCCAAGTTGTCGAAGAATTGCCTACCGAGAGTGGGGAGTCTTCGTCTAGATAGAGCAGGGCATTAGCACAACAGGTGCAGAATCGTTTCCTCCTCCTCTTTATCTTGACAACTTCTACAGAAGTCATGTAAACGTAGGCCAAGTCGATAAGCGTGCTTGCCAATTAGGCAGTATCCTGTTATGACGGATACTAATAATCCAATATTGGACTTATTTAGATCAGTAGTAGGCCAGTGCGTTTGGCGCTGTGCTCCGGCCATAATTGTTGGCAGTTTTGCAGGTGATTTCATCCTGCCTCCTTTCGTTCGCTACTTTAGTGAGCCTCTCGGAGATAAGTAGCTTACAAGTTTGCAAGGGTATTCTTATTTCGTCGTTTATATCCTCAAAAGTAAGTTTCGTGCCAATNCAGTTTTGCAGGTGATTTCGTCCTGCCACCTTTCGTTCGCTACTTTAGTGAGCCTCTCGGAGATAAGTAGCTTACAAGTTTGCAAGGGTATTCCTATTTCGTCATTTATATCCTCAAAAGGAAGTTTCGTGCCAAGTCGCGCCAGTTCGTCGGCCTTACAATTCCCCTCTATGCCGCAGTGTCCCGGAACCCATATTACCTTTGGGCGAAATGACTCAGCCATCTCGTTAAGAGATGCGCGGCATTTCATGGCTACCATGGAGGTTGTCGACTGCTTCGTGAGGGACTTCCGCCTGGCTGTCAGTGAAGATAAAGATATCAACTTGGGGTATCATATCACACTTTACCAGTTTCGCAGCCCTGTCGATTGCCATCAGTTCAGCCTGAAAAACGCTACAGTGGTCCTGGAGACGAAAGCTGAGGGCGATTCCCAGGTGATGGGAGTATACACCTCCTCCAACCCTTCCCTCGAGCTTTGAGCCATCTGTGTATACATGGATGGACCCTCCATTACTTACAACGTCATGCTTCCTGTCTTCCCTCGAGGGTAGGAGGGTCGCGAACGCTGTAGCGGGTGCAGGTTCCGGAAGTACATACTCCACCAATCCGGGAAGCCCCGGAAACTCCGTTAATATTCTACCGTGAACATAACTGGTATTTAGAATGTTCATTCGAATTGCCGCGCCACTTGCGACTTGTTTGGCATGTAGGTCCACCGGAAGAAAATTCAGTAGGGCATACAGTGACTTGGATGGTGTTGTTCTCATCGCACCAGTTATGAGTGTGAACGCGAGCTTTTGAACCTTCTCCATTTTTTTTTAAGTTTACCCCTTTCCCAAGGGTGTTCCACCTTACCACTATACCGTGATAGAGAATTGGCCTAACCACCGCCGTGTATAGCCAGCGTATTATTTTGGGTTCCATCCCCCATTTTTTCCCTATTGCTCTGCTGCAGGAATATAGTGCCACTGTTGCTTTGCGCACTCTATCTGCAACGTTGGGCCCCCAGTTTAGTTTCCTATCTACTATGAGACCTAGATATTTGGTCTCTTCCTTTATTGCGAGGGTGTTGCCCTCTAGAGTTATGTTCCCGAGATCAGGTATCTTGTGCTTCCTGGTGAACAGCACAAGGTCTGTTTTTTCAGGAGTCACTCCCAGTCCTCGCCTGTTACACCACAGGGATAGTTTGTTGAGGGATCTTTGGATCAGATCTGTCAATGTTGAGAGATGTTTACCCGAGATAGCTATTACAATATCGTCGGCGTATGCAATTATCTGACCGCCAATGTCTTCAAGTTCCCGAGGAAGGCTGTCTACTGCTATGTTCCACAGGAGCGGTGATATTACTCCCCCCTGGGGTAACTGTGCCTTAGACGGTCCCAAGCCCGGTTTGAGAAAACAGGAGGGAAGACAGGGGGCTTTGGTATTTCCAGGGTACGGGATCGACAACCCCGTCTACCCCAGTTAAAGGCTACCAGGCCTGAGCCGGTGGAAGCTCAACTGGAAGAAGTCTACGGCTTTCGAGAGTCATACCAAAGACTTTAAAAAATGGTGCCACGGGGAACAGATGTCACCGGAGTGTGTTCGTCGGCGAGACGAGCAAAGCTGGCGACACAAGCAAGGCTTGCAAGACCGGCAAGACAAGCACTAGCATGGCAAACACGACTAGAAAAAAGGGTGAAAATGAAGTTGAAAGAAAGGTTGAGAATGAAGGAAAATGTGTTTAAACCGTGGAAAATGCTGGAAATGATGGAAAAGTAGTGCGCAAGTTGAGCAACTCGATCCGTTGCGAAAGTTGAGCGAGGGTGCCTAGTGTGACGAGCGAGGCGAGTAAGACGTGTGAGATGAGCAAGACGGAGCAAGATGATGAATGTGTGCAAGTTGAGCAACCCGAGCCGTTGCGAAAGTTGAGCGAGGGTGCCTAGTGTGACGAGCGAGGCGAGTAAGACGGCGAGACGAGCAAGACGAAGCAAGTTGATGAATGTGTGAATGAAGGAAAATGTTTTTAAACCGTGGAAAATGATGGAAAAGTAGTGCGCAAGTTGAGCAACTCGATCCGTTGCGAAAGTTGAGCGAGTGGTGTCACCTCTCCTGGTTAGAGGAGGGTGCCCGCGAGTGAGGCGATTAAGACGTGTGAGATGAGCAAGACGGAGCATGATGGTATGAAGTGTGCATGTTGAAATGGAGATGAATGTGGAGAGCAGTAGTCGCGTAAGTCGTTCTAGTGTGAGTTGAGTCAGTTAAGTGCGTCAGGGTGAGTTGAGCCAATCGAGCAAATCTCGCCGGCGAGCATAACTCCGGTCTGTTCATGGGTACGGCCCCTTTGGGGAGTATCGTGGTGGCTGTGGTTTAATACCTAAATGCGGGTAGAACTCGCAAGGGTTCAATGTGGAGTTGCATTGCAACCGGGTGCCGGGACCCAAAGAACGGCAGAAATTTTAGGTAGGTTTCGGCCTTACCAAGGTGGTAAGTGTGTCCACCACACACTGCCGATTGGAACTGAAGTGCTTGCATTTCAGGGCTGTGGTTAAGGCAAAAATTAATCCGTTGTGCTAAGTGCGTTCACCGTGATTAAAGCCTTTTGGCAGGTAATCACGTAAAGCCTACATGCATCCCCCCTGGGGTGTACCCCTGACGGGGAACCATTTTATAACTGATTCACCTAATCCTGCGCTTATTCCTCGGCCGATTAACATTCGTTCAATAAATGAGGTTAGTGAATTGCTTACTCCCAGATTTATCAGAGATGAGATAATCGCTGCAGGAGATACATTGTTGAAAGCACCCTCGATGTCCAGGAAGGCCGCGAGGGTGTATTCTTTGTAATAAAGTGATCTTTCGATTGTGTGCATTAAAGAATGGAGTGCTGTTTCGACTGATCTCCCTTTGTTGTAGGCATGTTGGGCTGCCGAAAGTTTGCTGCTCACCTTGTCTCTAATGTGCCCATTTATTAGTCTCTCTAGAGATTTCAACAGGAAAGACGACAGACTAATTGGTCTGAAGTCTTTCGGTCTCGTGTGTGAAGTTTTCCCTGCCTTGGGAATGAAAACTACTCTTACCTCCTCCCATTTGTGGGGTATATAATTCAGTCGTAACACTGCTTCAAAGACTGGTACGAGTATGGGTGCAATCATTCCTGCTGTATGCTGTAGGTCAGCGGGAATAATGCCGTCTGGTGCCGGAGATTTAAATGGTTGAAATCTGCTAATAGCACGCTTTATGTTCTCTTCGGTTATGATATTCGCTGGAANGCTTTATGTTCTCCTCGGTTATGATATTCGCTGGAATGTCATCATGGTTGCCTATGATTCGGGTATTTGTGACTCTACTGTGGAGGCAACCCGGAAAGTGCGTCTGTACAAGAAGCTCTAGAGTTTCTTCGCTGCTAGTTGTCCAATCACCATCCCCCTTGATGAGATGGCTAATATTGCTGGGACTCATAGATAGTATTTTGCGCAATCTGCTGGCCTCCGAAGTGCTTTCTATCTTCTGACAGAAGTTCCTCCATGAGGAGCGCATAGCGTCTCTTATTGCATACTTAAAGCGGCGTTGCCAGTCTTTATNCCAGTCTTTAAATTCACTCCAAGAGTTGGATCTCTTAGCTTCATTAAATTTTGATCTGCATTCCCTTCTGAGGGTTGCAATTTCAGTGGACCACCATGGAGGTTTTGGTTTCCTACTTGTTGCCCTGATTGGATAGGCTAATTTTGCTGCACGATGAAATGCTTTAGTTATATCGTCTACGACGTTATCAAGTTGATGTTCCGAGTTTATTTGATTTGTGAGGTCGGAAATATTATTAGAAAAGATTATTTCAAATTTTTTCCAATTTGTTTTTCTGCGGTTTAAGACCGCTTGTTTTTTTCATACTGGTACGTATAGATTATAAACGACGTAGATGTGATCTGAAAAGGAGTTGTCTTTTGAGACTCTCCAGTCATTCATGCTCATTGACACATGTAATGTTAAGGACCTCCCTTCTAACAGACGTCACAAAGGTAGGGGTATCACCTACGTTGCTAACCTGTAAGTTATTGCACATAATGGATTCGAATATCGACTCACCGCGTTCATTTGTATCTGAGCTGCCCCATATGTGATGATAGGCATTCGCGTCCGCTCCTATGACCATCGGAGTGGCGCGTCTAAAAGCCCCCATTACCGCGCTCCTTGAGGATTGTGGTGGAGGTAGTGTGTGTGCGTCTTGGGCCATGTATGTGGAAGCCAGCCAAATACACCTTCCGCCTGATTCCACTGCTATGATGATGTTGTCCGCATCGCTAAACTGTACCAAGAGAAATGCATTAATACACTTTTTTATCAATATGCACGACCTGGGTTTACCTTTGTCAGTCACATAGAGCAGCTTATATCCTTTCATCTTCAATCCACAAACCCGATCTTTTATGACCCAAGGCTCCTGGATGAGTGCGATCTCCTCTTCTCTTTCGGCGAGACGGAGGAGAAGTGCGGCTGAGGCCGCCTTGCAGTGGTGGAGATTAATCTGAACTATCCCCACCATCAGTTTCGCGTGCTGCTGCTGGACAGCCAACCACAGTCTGGTTGACGTCCTCTTCGTCAGAAAGGGGGAAGATATCCTCCCCTTCTCCTTCCACCATGTTGTCGGAAAAGTCGGAGAGGCCCCCCCCCTTCTTCTAGAGCCACCCTCTCGAAGAGTTCGCTTACCATTCCGGAGGTGGATGCCACTTCGTCGTCAGTAGCACTTTCCGCCGCGTTCGTTTCGTTGGTAGGGTGTTGCTTCCTTGACACGTCCTGCCGATAAACGTGGAAGTTCAAGGCTTGGAAGCCATAATTTATCCTCCAGTTTTGGTTGGCTAGCGGTTCTACTGATTCCTCGTTGAGGACTATTACCGCTAACCTTCGCTTGCCATCGATATCGCCTATCTTTGCTACCTTCCAGTCGTGGGTGGGTAGCTCAGGGCTGCCCATGCGTATCCATTCCAGCACTTCCTGTGGGTCCGTGTGGAAGTTTGGAATCCAGGCCCTGGATCTGGGCCGATTGGGAATGTCTTCCCGATTTATTACCTCAAGGCCGACGGATCTCTGGTCTGCACACCTTGTCAGTTTGACGCGGTTTTGGNCAAGAGAAATGCATTAATACACTTTTTTATCAATATGCACGACCTGGGTTTACCTTTGTCAGTCACATAGAGCAGCTTATATCCTTTCATCTTCAATCCACAAACCCGATCTTTTATGACCCAAGGCTCCTGGATGAGTGCGATCTCCTCTTCTCTTTCGGCGAGACGGAGGAGAAGTGCGGCTGAGGCCGCCTTGCAGTGGTGGAGATTAACCTGAACTATCCCCACCATCAGTTTCGCGTGCTGCTGCTGGACAGCCAACCACAGTCCGGTTGACGTCCTCTTCGTCAGAAAGGGGGAGGATATCCTCCCCTTCTCCTTCCACCATGGTGTCGGAAAAGTCGGAGTGGTCCCCCGCCCCCTCTTCTAGAGTCACCCTCTCGANTGACACGTCCTGCCGATAAACGTGGAAGTTCAAGGCTTGGAAGCCATAATTTATCCTCCAGTTTTGGTTGGCTAGCGGTTCTACTGATTCCTCGTTGAGGACTATTGCCGCTAACCTTCGCTTGCCATCGATATCGCCTATCTTTGCTACCTTCCAGTCGTGGGTGGGTAGCTCAGGGCTGCCCATGCGTATCCATTCCAGCACTTCCTGTGGGTCCGTGTGGAAGTTTGGAATCCAGGCCCTGGATCTGGGCCGATTGGGAATGTCTTCCCGATTTATTACCTCAAGGCCGACGGATCTCTGGTCTGCACACCTTGTCAGTTTGACGCGGTTTTGGAACCAACCGGCGTCCGCACAGCTGGGGGGTGGTCCTGGGTTTTCCCCTAGAACCTTCTTATAGACGGCCCAGAGTCGCCTGTTGACCAGGTCCCAGTTCTGTGGTGATATTGCACCATCAAGTGAGCTACGGTCTATCACAGCCCTGGTAAATGTGTTCTTCGCCGCGTCCGCGAAGGATCTTTTCTGCAGCTCGTCCGCTGTTAAAATGGCAATACCTTTGTTCTTTCGGGTTCAGAGCATAGCTCCCTTGTCTAGGGACATGGCTAGACCGGTTGCCGGAAGGGGGCCTCGATGCCGTTGAGGCAGTCCCAGAGGGGACGGAGCGTTTGCTCAGCCCTGGCTTGGCCACAGGCTTTGCACCGCTGGCTTGCTTGGTCTTGTCCGACGACAGACCGGACCTTCCTGAATGGGTGGGTCTACTTTTTTTGGGGGGTTTTTGGTTATCCGAGGCGGGTTTTTTGTTGTTATTCATTTTTCATAAACGTCCGCTCTGCTCGACGTGGTGAGCGTGGCGGACTACGTATTTAGGGGGGAAAACGGTGACGTCGACCACAGCGGTTCCCTCCGCCATGGCAAGGTCATTCTACCTCCTGAGGTGACCCGGTATCAGGAGAGCGCCGTTATAATATAGCCGGATACCCCTGGATGCAAACCATCGAATAGGCACGGTGACGCATAACACCCTGGATTAGGGGGAAAGGAAAGGGAAAGATGGGAGAGAAGTGTTGGGTAGGACGAGCGTGGGGAAACGGTGCTCTCCGTATGTATAATTGGAGGAACACGATGCCCGCAGTTACACAGACGGGTGGTCAACCAATCTCCATACGGCGCTCCTTCTTGGTTCGTGCTGGTTTGAAGCCCCCCGAAGGAAGATTTAAACCACCACATAAGCCTAGTCCCCACGGAAAGGGGACCAACACGATGAGGTAGTTTTCATCTAACCCAGTTCTTCTTGGGCCACGGTCCTTATCGGGAGTATCTGAATAGATTTGGGCATAGCGACTCCCCGTACTATTCGAGGTGCATAGGAATAAGAGAAAATACGGAATACATAATGCTATCGTGCCTCCGCTTCGCCCCTGAGGCACGATACATACTACGGACGACGGCATACTAGACTATATGTAAGAATCAAACGAGAACTGGTAGAAGATATGCGCTAATGTTACACGAATCCATGTAGACTTAAGACGATCTGAGTATCTAAACACGTAAGGGGTCTTTCGGCCAATCAACTTCGTGAAGTATTACCTTGAAAGGCAGTCACACGGGGAGATTGGTTTGTTTTAGAACGTAGGTGCAGCCGTGAGGCTGCATGTCATTCATGTTGCTATGCCGGTAATGTAGCACTCATGAGAGTTTCCTTCTTCACGGGCGTGATCCCAGAAAAAAGCCGTTTCTTAATTTAAAAATAGTATATTCAGTACAAGCACACCATTTTGGGCACATCTGCAACGTAAACAAATAATTTTCCATGAAACCCTTTCTTATTTTTAGATAAAAATTAAAGTGATTAAAACAGTGTTTTGTCCCGAACTGCGTACAGGCAACTCTTTTTAGTACTGTCGAAAGCGGCTTTAAAGTCGACAAATAGGTGGTGAGTGTCAGTTCTTTTCTCGCGGGTCTTTTCCAAGATTTGGCGTATTGTGAATACTTGGTCTATGGCCACACTGATAAGGCCCAATCAGCTCATTGACGGTGGTATTCGGTCTTTCACACAATAAATTCGATAAGAACTTGCAACCTATGCTCCGGAGGCTGATCTCGCGGTAGTTGGCAGACATGGCGGGGTCGCCTTTTATTGTAAATTGGACAGAGCGCACGTGAATTCTAGCCGTCGGGCATGCACCATATTAGCTTCTTGCCGTCGTAAATGAATAGCTCAGCTGACAGGCCGTCAGCTCAATCAGCTTTGTTACTTTTCATCAGCATAATCGCTATTCGTACCTCGTCATAGGTAGGCGCTGGGATATCGACTTCATCGTCATCGACTGGGGACTCGCGTTCGTCTTCTTCACTTCTTTCAGTGCTTCTGCTATTCAAAAGTTTCGAAAAGTGTTCCCTCCATAATTTTAGTACGTTCTGGACATCGGTCACTAGGTCGCGATGGTTGTTCCTACAGGAGTCTTGAAACCTTCCGTAAGTCGCTCAACTCTCCTCTAAAAATTTCGGGTGTTTTTTCTGTCGGCCAGAATTTCAAGCATTTTTCTGTGCAGCTTCTTGATACTCCCCATCGTACCAGTAATGAGCGGGAAACGTGGTTCCACTGCTCGCTTATGTCGGTTTGTTGAAGAATGCTCTCTCACAGCAGGTGTGAGAGTCGAGCGGCGTATCCATTGGCCGTCTGTTTTGATTGCAGCTTTTCGACGTTGAACTTTCCCTTTTTTTCTGCACCGTGGTGGGGTCGTATATTGGCTGCATCGATATAGTGGTGCGAGTCGATATTTGGCCCTCGGAGTGTACGTATTGCTTTGCAGCGAAATATCTGCTCTTACATTATATACATATGCATGTATAAATATGAGGACGTATTGAACATTTTGAGTATGCAGATTTTTTATGCTGAATATTCATTCATGCTAAATATATTACTTGATTTTGTTTTGTCATACCTTGTAATAAATAGAAAATATATTAAGGGCCTTTAACTTACCTATTTTAAAGAATAGTTAAATCAATAGCTAAACTTAACTACAGAAAATTCTGTGTAATTTTTCTGTAGTAAAGTTTAACTAATGATTTAACTATAATTTAAAATAAATATATTAGCAGCCTCTAGTATGCTATTTTTATTATAGAAATTTATGTGCGCTATGTGCTTTCTGCCATCTGTTGTAGTTACTTAAAAAGTAAACATCTTGGCTGTTCACCAAGCCGGTCTATAGTTTTATCAATAATCTCAGATTGGTTCTGTGATTCAAAACTTTCGATGTATGCTTAGAAGACACAAACCTAAAGACAAAGATTTAAACAATTGAACTATAAATTTATTTGTAGTTTACCGTGGAATCCATTTTCGCTCATTGTTGACTTCAGCCAGGTTTTTACCCTTTTCAAATGCAAGTGCTTTGAAGTTAGAGAGAATAACTTGCTACAAAACCGGACGATCCACACTCTAAAAAATTTTTGTTTCCTCTCTTAATGAATGCAAATTTACACACCGTGTTAATTAAATTAAACACTGCTTGCTTACTTTTACTTATCATATGTGCGGCCTAGAAGAAATTTCAAATTTGGTTTTTGAGTTCTAAACATTTATTGTTCACAATTTCACAGTTTACACATAAAATGTTTAAAATTTCCTCTAAAAAATGCTTGTTTAAATTTACGCATATAAAGAGAGGTAACCAGTTTCCTCTCCTAGTGTGTGCAAAATTAAACACTGTCTGTTTACTTTTACATACCAAATTGGTCACGTAGAAAAAAACTACACACAAAGTGTTTAAAGTTGAGTAAGTATGAGCACTTAGCATTTGCGCACTCAAGGGATGCGTGTTGGGATTCCAAATTAATGTTGGGTTTTACACTTTACAGCCTAAAAAAGTTTACCACTGATATGTACTTAACAAGCATTCGAAGATTTAATTTTCTAACTTCGAATTCGGTCTACCAAAATGAGCTACATACATGATAAAAATACAAGTTCAGTTAAATTTTCGTTTTTCGAAGTATTTAAAAAATGAGAAACCAGAAATCGACGAAAATGAACATAAAAGTGTAAAAATGTCATGGAATTATTCAATTTATTTATATTAAAATTCTTTTGTAAATTTTTTTATCACTTTTGAAAGTTGAGTGTGTTTATTGAACTTTTTATTAAACAAGTAATTTTTAAGCAAAAAGCAAAACCGACTTAAATTCTCATATACAAATTTAGGAGTACCGTTAATTTTTCATGATTTAATGATCGGATCTAAACCAAATTACGGGACGACACTTAAGGTACCATCTTTCCGGTAAAAAAAAAAGAATTATTAGAATCGGTTCACGCGGTCCAAAGTAATGCGGTGGCATACATAAAAGAAGAAAAAATACTCCGAAGAATTGATAACCTCCCCTTTTTTGAAGCCGATTGAAAATGTTTGAGTTCTTTGTAAATTTTATGTAAATAAAATGCAATTTATGAAACTTTATAAAGTGTATTTATTTATTACATACTGTACATAAAACTTGCATAAATGTATTTTAAAGAACGTATTATCTGAAGCGAATTTTCAGTGTTTTCTAATGATATATATTTAGAAGTATAAACCCCTCCACACCCAAAAGATATTCCTGGGTGCGCCACTGGCACTTAGTATTTATTATTTGTAAAAAATATATTTTCCCTTTCAAAATGTTTGTAATTTTAAACATTTCATATGTATATTTTAAACAACTCATGTTCAAAATCAAATCTTGAACATCTTGTGCATATACGTGAACAGATTCTGGTTGAAAAATTAACACTTTTCAGTAGTAGTTTTACATGCACTGTTTAGATTGCACATATCCACTTTTTAAATCAATTTACTAATTATTTTTTTTGCATTGACAGTATAATTTGTTATATCCTACTAATATTATAAATGTGAAAGTTTGTATGTTTGGATGTTTGGAAATCATCACGCGGAAACGACTGAACGGATTTGCATGAAATTTTGTACGCAGATAGCCTATGGGCCAGATTGGTTAATAGGCAATTTTTTGTATGAGTTGCCACCTGTTAAAAATGTTTAATTTATTTAATATGCGGGAACGACAGAAGGGATTTGCATGAAAATTTGCACACACATAGCTTATGACCTAGATTGGGAAATAGGCTACTTTTCTTAAGAGTTGTCACCTGTCAAAAAAGTTTCATTAAATTAATACGCGGAAACGACTGAATGGATTTGCATGAAATTTCGCAAGCAGATATCTTATGACCTTCAGTGGGAAACAGGCTAATTTTTTTGGAAGAGTTGCCACCTGTTAGAAATGTTTAATTTAATTAATACGCGGAAATTAATGAACTGATTTGCATGGAAGTTTTCACACAGATAGCTTATGAGCTAGGTTGGAAAATAGGCTACTTTTTTTAAGAGTTACCACCTGCTAAAAAAGTTGAATTAAATTAATACGCGGAAAAGTCGAACGGATTTGCATGAAATTTTGCAAGCAGCTAGCTTATGACTTAGCGTGGAAAATATGCTAATTTTTTGGAAGAGTTGCCACCTGTTAAAAAAGTTTTAATTAAATTAATACGCGGAAACGACTGAACAGATTTGCATGACATTTCGCACAGATAGCTTATGACGTATGTTGGAAAATGGGCTACTATTTTAAGAGTTATCACGTATTAGGAAAGATTAATTAAATTAATACGCGTAAATGACTGAACTTATTTGCATGAAAGTTTGCACACAGATAGCTTATGACCTAGACTGGAAAATAGGCTACTTTTTTTAAGAATTGCCACCTGTTTGAAAATGAAATTTTGCTCAAAGATGGTTTATGACCTGGATCAAAAAATAGGCTACTTCCTTAATCGGTTTTCTGATCAGAACGAAATTTAGTACGCTTACTACGGATTTCGGAAAGATGGTCTTAGACTGAAAGTAAGTCCGGTAACTTAAGGCCCCTCCCATACAAATTGGAATGTTCATATTACATACATATCTCTGGAAGTATTTGTGGGGGAGAACTGAAACTTGGTGTAGTGATATGTATGTGAAATCAGTGTTGGCATTAATCGATTGATGTTTTAATCAGTTAGTTAATTCGACTAAATTCAATCTGATCTAATCATGATTAATTTTAATCTGACTAAACAGTTAATCGTAACCGCGATTAAAAAATTAATTTTTAATCATTAACTCTTAATTTGATCAAGTAGGTTGGGTGATTAATTAAGTTAAGCTGGAATTTCCCTGTGCACACAAAGCAAGTTAATCCGGTATGGCTAAGTCGGGTTTCCTCATCAATCTAAGCAATTCGGTGTGCATTTTCATTAAGATATATACCAACAAACGTTTTACAAACTTGGTTTGTAAAAGTTCCCAGTTTATGTATTACTAATAACAAAATTTATAATTTTTATATATTATGTGCTTTTTATAAGCGTAAAACACAAAATACTTACTATAACTGGTGTTTGGTTTCAAACTCGGACAAACTATAACTACAGAAAATTCTGTGTAATTTTTCTGTAGTAAAGTTTAACTAATGATTTAACTATAATTTAAAATAAATATATTAGCAGCCTCTAGTATGCTATTTTTATTATAGAAATTTATGTGCGCTATGTGCTTTCTGCCATCTGTTGTAGTTACTTAAAAAGTAAACATCTTGGCTGTTCACCAAGCCGGTCTATAGTTTTATCAATAATCTCAGATTGGTTCTGTGATTCAAAACTTTCGATGTATGCTTAGAAGACACAAACCTAAAGACAAAGATTTAAACAATTGAACTATAAATTTATTTGTAGTTTACAGTGGAATCCATTTTCGCTCATTGTTGACTTCAGCCAGGTTTTTACCCTTTTCAAATGGAAGTGCTTTGAAGTTAGAGAGAACAACTTGATACAGAACCGGACGATCCACACTCTAAAAAATTTTTGTTTCCTCTCTTAATGAATGCAAATTTACACACCGTGTTAATTAAATTAAACACTGCTTGCTTACTTTTACTTATCATATGTGCGGCCTAGAAGAAATTTCAAATTTGGTTTTTGAGTTCTAAACATTTATTGTTCACAATTTCACAGTTTACACATAAAATGTTTAAAATTTCCTCTAAAAAATGCTTGTTTAAATTTACGCATATAAAGAGAGGTAACCAGTTTCCTCTCCTAGTGTGTGCAAAATTAAACACTGTCTGTTTACTTTTACATACCAAATTGGTCACGTAGAAAAAAACTACACACAAAGTGTTTAAAGTTGAGTAAGTATGAGCACTTAGCATTTGCGCACTCAAGGGATGCGTGTTGGGATTCCAAATTAATGTTGGGTTTTACACTTTACAGCCTAAAAAAGTTTACCACTGATATGTACTTAACAAGCATTCGAAGATTTAATTTTCTAACTTCGAATTCGGTCTACCAAAATGAGCTACATACATGATAAAAATACAAGTTCAGTTAAATTTTCGATTTTCGAAGTACTAAAAAATGAGAAACCAGAAATCGACGAAAATGAACATAAAAGTGTAAAAATGTCATGGAATTATTCAATTTATTTATATTAAAATTCTTTTGTAAATTTTTTTATCACTTTTGAAAGTTGAGTGTGTTTATTGAACTTTTTATTAAACAAGTAATTTTTAAGCAAAAAGCACAACCGACTTAAATTCTCATATACAAATTTAGGAGTACCGTTAATTTTTCATGATTTAATGATCGGATCTAAACCAAATTACGGGACGACACTTAAGGTACCATCTTTCCGGTAAAAAAAAAAGAATTATTAGAATCGGTTCACGCGGTCCAAAGTAATGCGGTGGCATACATAAAAGAAGAAAAAATACTCCGAAGAATTGATAACCTCCCCTTTTTTGAAGCCGATTGAAAATGTTTGAGTTCTTTGTAAATTTTATGTAAATAAAATGCAATTTATGAAACTTTATAAAGTTTATTTATTTATTACATACTGTACATAAAACTTGCATAAATGTATTTTAAAGAGCGTATTATCTGAAGCGAATTTTCAGTGTTTTCTAATGATATATATTTAGAAGTATAAACCCCTCCCCACCCAAAAGATATTCCTGGGTGCGCCACTGGCACTTAGTATTTATTATTTGTAAAAAATATATTTTTCCTTTCAAAATGTTTGTATTTTTAAACATTTCATATGTATATTTTAAACAACTCATGTTCAAAATCAAATCTTGAACATCTTGTGCATATACGTGAACAGATTCTGGTTGAAAAATTAACACTTTTCAGTAGTAGTTTTACATGCACTGTTTAGATTGCACATATCCACTTTTTAAATCAATTTACTAATTATTTTTTTAGCATTGAGTGTATAATTTGTTATATAGTATATATATAGGAAAAAAACATGAAAGTTAGGTGGGCCGAAATTATAGAACAACCATTTCCTGGTACTATTTGTGCATATATCTTTATTGAATTGTTATGAATATTAATTCAATTGTACTCATATCTTAATCACTTTCTTGTTAATGCAAATAATGAAAAAATTTATTAAATTGTTACCAATTGTCTGAAAACGGCAAAAAAAGTTAAAAAAATCGGGAGCTACTTTTTAGGTACAAGTGACAGGAAAAAGCTATATTTTGTTGTAAAATTAGGTAAAATTTTAAATTTCCATTGTCCTTCCCTGATGGGTACTCATAAATCATACTTATTTGCCTCAGCTCTTTGCACATCAAGCCAAGGAGAGTTGAAGTCTGCGCGCGTCAGGCATATTGTTAAATATGAGTATGATAGATACCTCTTGCTTAAGGGTGGATATGACATTCGAGGGCATTTTAATAAGTATGAATACATATAGGTAGAACAAATTACGGACGGTGAGTGGGATATACTCTGTTTGATTGTACTCGCTGCGCTTCTCTGGTACACATGTTAAACAGTAAGAACCAAATTAGGCGTTCCAACAACCGACGGCGTCTCACACTGGGGCCGCCCCATATAAGCGGGTGCTCAAAATTCTGAAATCATTTTCTTTCCATTAGACTCGCTTGAACTAATTTTTAAGAGTAAATTTTTGACATCTTAACCCATTATTGTTCATGCATTAACCCATTGGTGACCCAGTTGTAATGTCTTATGTTAAGTTAATTTGATTTTATTATTGTGCAAATTATGAATAATTTAACCCATTTACGAATTTGACTGAACGCATTGATGACCATATTTTAACCCGATAGTGGGCAATTTTTTATAGAGTCTTTCCCCAGCTAATTTTATTAAAAATAGGTAAGTTTAGGTTACAATATAATCAGGAAGAACAAGTCCTTTCGATTTGAGGATAGATTTTTCAACGAACTAAGTTATTAGCGATAAAATGTAATAAATATATATAATCACTAGGAAAGAGCATGAAACAGGTGAAGTCATTTATATAGAGATCAGTTAGATAGTAAAAGATAGGAAATACTAGATACAAAAATTTAAGTTTAAATGTAAAACAAATAAAAATAAAAATGAAAACAAAAATAATTGCAGCTCTCCGAAAACACTTTTTAGAAAAATTTGTCAAAAAAGTCGAAATTATTTTTAGTTTCGTCTTTGATTCGACTATGAATAAGCCCTATTATGTTTTAAATTTAAAGATATTTACAAATTAAGCATACAAAATATCGAATAGCAAGTAATGTATCTAATTAAAAGCATTCAATAATTAAAAAATGAGCTAAATTTTTATTAAAAAAATACAAATAAAATATAAATAAAATAAATAGTCAAAACTTTTCAATATGTGGGTGTCTTATAGTTATGATAAGCACTATTAAAAGGATTTTGAGTATGCAGTTTTGTAACCCATTAAGTCATAGTACATCAAAGTGCAAGTTTAAAGTAGCTAGGACTTACATATTTCCATACGAAGTATGTTCGACGATTTTTAATATGGAGGAAATGAGCGACACCTTCATCAAAAAACTTGCCAAAAATCAACAGTATGTCCTAGTTACTTCAAACTTGCACTCAAAATCTTTTTTAAATATATAATTAAAAACATCGATATTTTTTACGAAGTTTGAAACTTAGATTTATTCAATTTTTGTTAAGAAATAAACTATATTTTTATAGAAAAAAATAATTAAAATTAAATAGCTATAAAAAAAATGGTCAAAACTTGTCAATAAGTGAGTGTTTTTTAGTTATGATAAGCACTATGTAATGAAAAATGCGACATTTATTCCTCATAGTCGGAATCTAAATCCCCTTCAAGCCCCGTTAAACTAATATAATTCGCTTAAAGTTCTACTGACACCATTGCTTCAGCAAAGAAGGATCTCCGGTTGGTGACCACTGACAACAAGTGCGAGCAAGTAATCAGAGGGTCTAATGAAACTATAAATCTATTAAGGCCCCTTTACATACAACTTTGGCGTTGCTTTGGCGTTGGCGTCGCTTCGACAGCTGACTATGAATACATGCATTTATATGAAAGTCTCCACATAACCAAAGTTGGGCCACGCCAACGCCAATACATCGCAGAAAGATGGCCAACTCTCAACTATTTGCGCGCGTTGACAAACAGCTGATACACAATTTTCATTGAACGTGGGTGAACAACATTTTTCCAGCTTTTGTAAGAATTTGGCTGAAATCAATTAGAATTAAAGATATACCCCAAAAAAACATTGCGTATTAAATTTAAAATAAGGTAAGTAAAAATTCTAAAATGCAATCCACGTTGGAGTAGTAGTGCACTTGGGCAGGAGCTGCCCAAAAAATTCATCTAAAAGATGATCATCATCGGCGCCAATAGTTGCGTTCCAGATGCTTCACGATTTGCAGATTTTTACAGGAAGCTGTTCCAGGTGACCACCTGTCATAAGGTTTATTAATGGAGAAAACAGCTTTTCCTGCAAATCTGGAACGCAACTAATAACAATAATTCGAAAGCGGAAATAAAAACACTTCCACTTTGTGTACCTTCTTTTGATGAATTTCAGGCAAAGGCCGCCTATGCAGAGATCCATCCGCCCCTCTTCTCCGGCAACACAGAGAAGAGAATTCTACTTAGTAAGGGTTATAGTCCCTAAGCGCGGCCGAAGTCCGCCACCAAAAAAAGGAGTTGGACGCAGGTGTCGTCCGGGAACAGCTTCCTATAAATTCCTGCAAATCGTGAAGTACCTGGAACATTATTGGCGTCGTTTGATACCCCTCTTGACTTTTTTTGGATGAATTTTGGGCAGGTTCCGCTTAAGTGCACTTTTACCCACGTTGGTATTTAAGTTCAATATTTACAATATATTTATATATTTACAGAAAATATGGAGGAGAAGTTAATAGAGGCGGTCAGGACACAGCTGCCTTTACGATAAAAGCTCCCACCTTTTCCGCAATAAATTATTAAAAGAAAAGGCTTGGGATGACGTTGCATGCGCTGTGGGAGTACCTGGTATGTAATTGTATATATGTATATGTATATAAATATATAAAAAAATTTATTTAATTCTTCCAATAGTGACTAACTGCCAAACTAGGTGAAAGTCTCTCAGGGACCGTTTCGTCCGGGAGACAGGCTTACAGAAGAAGAAGTCGGGATCTGGTGCAGAAGATGGAGCCACATGGCAATATTTGGAAGCCATGGATTTTATGCGAGACTTCGTTGCTCCTCGAAAGTAAGTTAACTAAAAAATAAAATGTCGGTCATACCAATAGCATCCCAATTTCAAAGTGATATTTGTTTGCCACTCATGCTTATTATTATCGCACTATAATTTAAAGGGCTATCAAACTGTGTACTCAAACAAATTCTAACAATTCTGAGAAAGAAGTTTGAAATTTGCGTGAAAATTCGTTGCATTTTTTGTCGTTTTCTACCATGATACATATATTTAAATTTTGTTAGTATTATTATTATTTATTTATTTAAATATTTTATTTATTTATTTTTGGATCATGGTTTTCTACAAAGTTTTAAACATGGGTTTATATGGGTTTTGTTAGAAATAGAACTCTATTTTAATTGAAAATTCCTATATCGACTGCTGAGTGGAAGATCGACCTATCGCGACAGCCAGTTCGAAAACGCCCTATCTCAAAATACTTTTCAAGAACGCCCTATTTCAGAGTTTTATTGAAAAACACGCTATCTCAGAATTCGGTTCAAAAACGCCCTATCNTCCATTTATAAAAGCGTTGTATATTAAAAAGTTTTTTTTATATTATTTATTTTCTACTTTTTAGTCCTGTCTGAATAAAATTTTGCAATAGATATTAAAATAATTCAACGATATTAATAGAAAGGTGCACACACATGCATTTACATATGTATGTACATACAAACGAGCACCAATTAATTTTATTTAAAGAAATGGCGTGTCGTTTATTTCCGCTGTAGCAAACGTAGTACATAGGGCGACATCTAGATGTCATCTACCTCTCCCTATTCACTACAGATGTCGCCCTATGCACTATGTTTTTTTATAGGAACTTTTCAAAGCAAAGCTTTATGGTGTCGGACACACAACATTGAAAGTTTCTGGATCCACAACATTGAAAGTTTCTGGACACACAACATTGCAAGTTGATAAAAGCGTTGTAATAAACCTTAAACATAAAATTTATCAAAATGTTGGTTGGCTTAATTAGCTGATCACAAATGTATGGGTGTGTTCAGAAATGCATCAAGCCAAAGCATCACACGCATTTATTTCTAAACTATTATTTATGGAAATGTGTTGTTTACGCAACTAGGGTCCAATTAGGCATTTAACTGTGGTTGCGCATATTGGACATTTCCATCAATTATAGTTTAGAAATAAATGCATTTGATGCTTTGGCTTGATGCATTTCTGAACACGCCCCATTTATATTTCGTTTCTTGTTTCTTGAAGTTCTTTTACTTTTCATTAATTTATGTTTATTAAATTCGATAATTGTTCTTTAATAATCAGGGTATTCTTGTGAACTACCCTGTAGTAAATAAAAGACTGAATAATTTTTATAAAATAACATATATGTACATACACACTTGTGGTCAGCTGATTAAGCTAAGTGACATTTTGACTTTTACGAAGTTTCAAATATGGATTTATATGATGGTGGTGGTTATGCTATGTGCAAGGCTTTTATAAAAAAATATAAACATTAGACAAACATTATTATAAACAAATAGACAAAAGAAAAACTGGTAAAAATGTCACTTAACTCAATCAGCTGATCACAAGGGTATGTATTCTGAGGAAGGGCGTTTTCGAACTAACTGCCAAGATAAGTCAATCTTCCACTCAGCCATCGATATGTGCCTATAATTAAAGACTGAATGGATATAATACATACATATGCACATAAATAAAATAAAATATATGTACTTGCATACATACATATATACAAGCATATCCCATTGCATAAAAAATATTGTTTTATTTAAACAAGGAATATGAATGAGTAAAGCTCTAATAAAGCTTTAATGGGCTACAAAGCTGCATACTCAAAATCTTTCTAGAAAACATAATAAAAACGTTTCAAGTTTGTATGGAATTTTATTGAATTATCCTGAGTTGTGCACAAAGTTTAGAAGTGTAATATTTCTGACTTTTGTTGTAGCATGAGTATATTTTTATACAATATTAGCATAAGCATAAAAAACTTTGCATTCATTCCGAAAAATTCTCTGTACGTAGAATTTTGTCGCCGAGTGTGTGTTAAACATTTCAAACAAGATACGTACAATGCAATTAAATACAACAGAAGTATTAGTAGTTAAGTTTAAGCCAGAGCTATGCAACATGTGCGGACTTGATTGTGGATTTAGCGGTAATGATGGCCAGCCGATGGATGTGGAACGCAACCCGCTATCGTGGGGCGACTGGGGACTGGTGTGAGCCGCCAGTACCTGCGCCATATACACTGCCAGGACCACTGTCTCTTAACTTTGTGAGCGACCACGATAAACAGCATTTCATCGACATGTCTCAAAGAAAGCCCTCCAAAGGAAAATGGAAATGTTTAATGCAAGAAATACATATACATGGCGTTCAAATAATAGCAGCAAAATCAAAATGATGCTGTTGGCAACTTATCTTTATTTATTTATTGTTAATAATTTTCAAAGTTGACAACAAAATTTCAAACTTTTTAATGAGAATCTTTAGAAAATTTAGAAGTTTTGTAGCCCATTCAATTTTAGTATAATAAAGTGCAAGTTTCAAGTCGCAAAAAATTACCGTTGATTTTTGAGAATTTTTCTTGTGGAGGGTGTTGCGCATTTCTGCCATATAAAAGTAATTTTTGTTCATGCGTTATACGGAAGAAAATGAGCAACACCCTCCACAAGAAAAATTCTCAAAAATCAACGGTAATTTTTTGCGACTTGAAACTTGCACTTTATTATACTAAAATTGAATGGGCTACAAAACTTCTAAATTTTCTAAAGATTCTCATTAAAAAGTTTGAAATTTTGTTGTCAACTTTGAAAATTATTAACAATAAATAAATAAAGATAAGTTGCCAACAGCATCATTTTGATTTTGCTGCTATTATTTGAACGCCATGTATATGTATTTCTTGCATTAAACATTTCCATTTTCCTTTGGAGGGCTTTCTTTGAGACATGTCGATGAAATGCTGTTTATCGTGGTCGCTCACAAAGTTAAGAGACAGTGGTCCTGGCAGTGTATATGGCGCAGGTACTGGCGGCTCA
>NW_016157472.1:109276-142429 GCF_001687245.7 Rhagoletis zephyria
CCGGATGTTTCAATACATAGCTGTCCAGAACTTTATAAAACTCAAAATTGCGGCTATTATTAAAGCTTTCGGATTTGGAGCCAACAAATTCATTGACCGCCGCGCATAGTGATCCGAACCTCTCGTTCGCCTCGTCTTCTACACGACACCGTTTATTTTTTTTTTGCGCTGTTGGACTGCTCCGTGTCGTTTGTCGCAACAGAAGGAAGAGGAGGGCTTACTTCATACTCCTCATAATAAGAGGTTTCGGTCACGTTGCACGGGCTGATGCCGTTTATTTCCTCCTCCTGTGAAGTAAAATCCAGATTGGAAAATGTTCTGAAAATAAATAGACAAACATAGATTAAAACTTATGTATATATACACATAAGAACATATCGAGTGCTGAGTGGAAGATCGACCTATCTCGGAAGCCAGTTCGAAAACGCCCTATCTCAAAAAACTTTTCAAGAACGCCCTATTTCAGAATTTGTTTCAAAAACGCCCTATCTCAGCTGCCGATTCAAAATCGCCCTATGTCAGCACATTTTCAATACATTTTGAAGAAAGATAGGGCGTTTTTGAACCGAATTCTGAGATAGCGTGTTTTTCAATAAAACTCTGAAATAGGGCGTTCTTGAAAAGTATTTTGAGATAGGGCGTTTTCGAACTGGCTGTCGCGATAGGTCGATCTTCCACTCAGCAGTCGATATAGGAATTTTCAATTAAAATAGAGTTCTATTTCTAACAAAACCCATATAAACCCATGTTTAAAACTTTGTAGAAAACCATGATCCAAAAATAAATAAATAAAATATTTAAATAAATAAATAATAATAATACTAACAAAATTTAAATATATGTATCATGGTAGAAAACGACAAAAAATGCAACGAATTTTCACGCAAATTTCAAACTTCTTTCTCAGAATTGTTAGAATTTGTTTGAGTACACAGTTTGATAGCCCTTTAAATTATAGTGCGATAATAATAAGCATGAGTGGCAAACAAATATCACTTTGAAATTGGGATGCTATTGGTATGACCGACATTTTATTTTTTAGTTAACTTACTTTCGAGGAGCAACGAAGTCTCGCATAAAATCCATGGCTTCCAAATATTGCCATGTGGCTCCATCTTCTGCACCAGATCCCGACTTCTTCTTCTGTAAGCCTGTCTCCCGGACGAAACGGTCCCTGAGAGACTTTCACCTAGTTTGGCAGTTAGTCACTATTGGAAGAATTAAATAAATTTTTTTATATATTTATATACATATACATATATACAATTACATACCAGGTACTCCCACAGCGCATGCAACGTCATCCCAAGCCTTTTCTTTTAATAATTTATTGCGGAAAAGGTGGGAGCTTTTATCGTAAAGGCAGCTGTGTCCTGACCGCCTCTATTAACTTCTCCTCCATATTTTCTGTAAATATATAAATATATTGTAAATATTGAACTTAAATACCAACGTGGGTAAAAGTGCACTTAAGCGGAACCTGCCCAAAATTCATCCAAAAAAAGTCAAGAGGGGTATCAAACGACGCCAATAATGTTCCAGGTACTTCACGATTTGCAGGAATTTATAGGAAGCTGTTCCCGGACGACACCTGCGTCCAACTCCTTTTTTTGGTGGCGGACTTCGGCCGCGCTTAGGGACTATAACCCTTACTAAGTAGAATTCTCTTCTCTGTGTTGCCGGAGAAGAGGGGCGGATGGATCTCTGCATAGGCGGCCTTTGCCTGAAATTCATCAAAAGAAGGTACACAAAGTGGAAGTGTTTTTATTTCCGCTTTCGAATTATTGTTATTAGTTGCGTTCCAGATTTGCAGGAAAAGCTGTTTTCTCCATTAATAAACCTTATGACAGGTGGTCACCTGGAACAGCTTCCTGTAAAAATCTGCAAATCGTGAAGCATCTGGAACGCAACTATTGGCGCCGATGATGATCATCTTTTAGATGAATTTTTTGGGCAGCTCCTGCCCAAGTGCACTACTACTCCAACGTGGATTGCATTTTAGAATTTTTACTTACCTTATTTTAAATTTAATCCGCAATGTTTTTTTGGGGTATATCTTTAATTCTAATTGATTTCAAAAATCAACGGTAATTTTTTGCGACTTGAAACTTGCACTTTATTATACTAAAATTGAATGGGCGACAAAACTTTGTATAAGCTTTGAAACTTTTATTTATGTGGTATCTGATATAGATCGACCCTTATTTTAAATGAAAATTATTAACAAAAAATAAATAAAGACAAGTTGCCAAAAGCGTCATTTTGAATTTTGCTACTATTATTTTGAACCCACCATATATACAAACAGCCAGCATCAAAAATACGTTTCTTTATATATATTTTCCATACCAAACAGCAAAAACGAGCAGAATAAATTTTATCAATTTCATATAGAACTCGGGAAAATTCTAGACATACCAAAAAATAAGAAAATCGTCAAAACGTCAGGGTATTCATATTTTTGACGCTGACTATATGTTTCTTCTATGAATGTGTATATGTTTCTTCTATGTAGTATTCACTTTCGATTAGATTGCGAGGGTATTATCGGCACCTTGGCAATCGAACTCAGCGAATTATAGGTTTCATAATTAAATTATAATTTTCTTTAATTAGCTTTTATCGGCGTTGAAGCAAGTGCGGTTTGCGTAATTGTTTTCACACCTGCTACATATTCTTCAATGTTAATATTCTCATCCAAACGTTCATAGCTGAGACGTAGCGTTTGTGTGTAAAGTACTTTAAGCTGCAGAGACTGACAAAAGTGATGCAAACAGTTATATACCTCGCTTAGTGCCTTTGAATTTTCGACTAAGCGTGCCTGTATGAGCTGGTGAATATAGTTAACTTGAAGTTGACGCACCAATGCCTTGCCATCTAAAAAACATTCGTGAAAAGAGCAAAATAAAATAATATGGGGTATTCACAGCGGTCAGTGATGTATTATAATGAGTCCACAGAAGACATATGTACTTACCGCCAGTTTCATGTGACATACGCGCCAACCTATCCGCAGTTTCTAAGGATAGCATATTTTGATTGTCCAGGAAGCTCATGATATTCTATAGAAGAGTACAATTAATTATTGAGTTTTAGCGTCGTAGAAAAAGTGCGCAAAATAATTGTAAAAGGAAGCAATATACAGCTTAATATTTACCTATTTTTACATACCGCAATGACTAATACTTCTATTGTATGCAACTACATGTTATGTGACTGACTTCATTGAATAGGTGTGTATTTAATTAATAGTATGCGCGGCTACATAATCTTTCAATTGATCTCTCAACATGAAAACACTTCTTGTAGCGTTGTTTGACATTAATCGATCAGTTCCTCGTAGGGGTGTTGAGATTTCTTGGCGCCTTAATCCATTTAATACATTGTCTCCTTCGTATCGATCAACATATTCAGGTGGGCAATAACTGCCATCGTTTAGCTTTAAAAAATTATGTAGCAGCACTGTTGCTTTCACGATGCTTTCCGCGCTTGATGGTTGCATTTGCAATGGGGATAGCAAAATCCTCCATCGTGCTGTCATAATTCCGAAGGCGTTTTCAATAACACGCCGAGCTCTTGAAAGGCGCTTATTAAAATTTTCACGATCGGGTGGCAGATGCAATCCTGAAATTAAAAAAGGCTTATTTGTATGTACATACATATGCACATAGTATAGATGCAAATAATGGTTGAGTTGCAAGTTGTATCAATGCAAAGCATCAGACTCTTTTATTTCCCAACTATAAATCCAACTTTCAACATAACCATTTTCTATGCAATACATTTTCCGTATACTAACCAGGATATGGCCGCATTAAATTTTTTTAAAGGCAATGCTGCATCTCCAACGAAATAATGAGGAAACTTAATATTGCTGTCTGGTAAAAAGTCATCCTCAGGCAGGTCTAGTTGATCATGGAACAGCCTTTGACCAAATCCAGAATTCCAAAGCACACCGCCGTCGCTTTGCGAACCGTACGCACCAATATCGATAAAAGTAAATGTGTAATTCGCATCGCAACATGCTAATAATACGATGGAGTAGGTACCCTTGTAATTGTAAAATAGAGATCCGGAGTTGGAAGGACATTTTAAAGTGATGTGCTTTCCGTCGATTGCGCCCACACAGTTCGCGAAATTCCAAATAGTGTTGAAGTCATGGGATATACGTTTCCACTCGTGCCTTTTTGGCACAGACAAATATACACTGCCAAGTTCACTCCAAAGCGCTTCGCAGGTTTCCAAAATTATTTTGTTGACTGTGGAGCGACCCATTTTATACGCTGTAGCGTACAAATGCTGAGTTCCCCCGTGTGCTAGGAAACTATGAATGTAATGCACACAAATTAGTATGAAATTTTCTTTAGAAACATTTACTTACTTCAATGTTAAGAATAGTCTCATTTCTGCAGAAATTGACGGCCTGTTGGAATACTTTATGAGGCGTTCCTTCACGAGCCCAAAGAGCAAATCAAACACCTCCTTAGTCATCCTCACCGTAGTTTTGAACTGCTCCGGGTCATTTTTGTACATTTCGTCAAAACTGGTTACAAATAGTCCATCAATGTCGCGACTTAAGTAAAGAGGTCTTACCCACTCCCGCCGCCGAGAATTAATTTTCTTCAAACACTCGCGAGCCTCGTACATAAGTAGCACTATTAATATTATTTCGATAAAAGATGACAATATTTTTTTAATAACGCTCGAGGATACACAAATATTTTCATTGGCAAAAACAAAACAAATGTCTATTTGATGATTTAAATTATTGGGCCGCCTTCCTATGAAGCTATACCGCCGTAAATAATTCGGCCTTGTTGTATTTGTTTGCGTTTTATTAACTAAATTATAAACTTTTTCTTATTTCCCGGTTGTTTACTCTACCACGTGGCTTGAACAAATGTCATCGCCGGCGCTGTCAAAATGTTCATTGTAGCAAGAACACACGCCACTCGCGCTGCTGTCAAACCAATGCAACGCCAAAGTTCTATGTGGACGGGCCTTTAAAAACGTCTTCTAAATTGTCAGCGCGACTCGTTTTCCTGCTATAGATCTCTCTAAAGTCTTTAAAGTCCTTGTTTGAGCTAAATCCGCTTCTCACTAAAGATTTCAAAGTCCTTGTTAGAACTAAATCCGCTTTTTATTTATTGAGCAACCTCAAAATAATGAATAGTTTAAGTTCGAAATAAAACAGAATCAAACTTAACCAAAAGAATATGTTTTTGTGTTTAATTAAAATCAAAGTGAAATTTTTAAATCAATTTGTTTAAAAATGCGCAAAGTGCTTTTGGTTTTGAACTCGGATTCTTAATAATGAAGGAACATACTTTATTGCAGTACTGTCAAATTTAAAAGCGCTTTGCGCATTTAAAAAAAAAAGTAATTTTGAAAATTACACTTGCAAAAAAAAGAGGTTAGTTTAGTTTTTTTTAAACATAACTTTTTTAAAGCACATAATTTCAAACAAAATACACCAAAAGAATAAATAAACTTCATTTTAAGTAATAGCAAAAAAATAACGAAATATAATACCGCTTTCTTACAGTAATAATTTGAATTGCACATTTGAATTTCTCAGTTAAAAAAAAAAGAAGTTTTTTGTTCAAATTCGTCAAGTTTGGACATGCATATCTCCCAGCTTAAAAACGATAGAAAGCTGAAAACTTACCGCGGAATGTAGAATTTAATGGAGAATAAACTTTATTTTTCCAAAACACCATTTTTTTTTAATTGAATTTTGAGCACGCTTGACCCCAGTGTGCGTCTGTATACATATTTATAAAGTGCAGTGCTAGAAGGAATAAGAATACATACAGACATGTATACAAGCGGACAACAATACCCATCAAAAATGATAAAATCTTCTTCTTCTTATTTTATTATTTTATTTTGGCCGAGTTCAACAATGCACGCCGTTTCTTTTCTGTGCCCACTGACGCCAATTGGAAATGCCAAGTGAAGCCAAGTCCTTCTCCACCTGGTCTTTCCATCGCAGTGGGGGCTTCCCTCTTCCTCTGCTACCACCAGCGGGCTCCGAGTTGAATACTTTCAGAGCGGAGCGACGGTGTCCATTCGAACGACATGGCCAAGCCAGCGGAGCTGCTGTATTTTAATTCGCTGCACTATGTCCAAGTCGTTGCGCATAGGAGTATTTCAGTCCAAAAACCGGTCAAAATTATTTAGTGCTTTTTTCAAATACATTTATTAATAAAACACGTTAATGAATCTTAATTGCAATATATTTCACAATAATAAAACAAAATTTGCTATACAATCTTCTTGAATTTTCCATAAATTGAAAATTTGTAAATTTTTATTTATACTGCTTCTGATTCGCCCCTTCACAACCCCATTTTGAAATTAAAATGTTGCTTTTGTAATTCAGGTAATCCACCGATAACTCCCTCTAAATACTTGCAAAGTCGCGAGGCGGTGTGGTCTAGCAAACCTTGAAGTTTAACTTCATATCCGGTTTCACTCACTGTTATATAATTTTCATCGTGATAACATTCCTTCTTTGCCTTTTGTATAAGTGAGTAACAAGGGTAAATTAATAAATGTTAGCCCCTTGTATCAGTTCCCATTGACATCGTGTGAAATCACCTTCAACAAATAATTGAAGCGCTTACATAGGCGTGTATTTCCTGACAGGTACTTCTTTTCTGGCAGTCTCAATAACTATTTTTTTAATTTCTTGGACCGAGTAGGCGACGCAGTCAAATCTTTTATGATCTTTGACGTATCTGTATTCCCAGAAGTAACTTCCTTCATTCTTCAACAGGTACCTTGTCTCGTAATTCTTGTTTTTATTTATTTATTTGCTTATTTATTTATTACAGCTTTTACTCCTAGATTTACTTGGGAGCACTCCATAATCCCGACTTTGAAGATCCCGACTAGACATAATCCAGACAATTTTTAAAAATCCAGACAATACAAAATCCAGACAGGAAAATACAGATAACACATTACTCCGACAAGACAAAATCCCGACAACTCAAAATCCCGACAAGGCACAATCAAGCCAAAAAAAAATACAAAGCGTCCGGAAATGAAATTGATGACTTATGCTTAAATATAAACGGTTACCACTCCACATTTTTTCGCTTCTTCACTGCAAGGAGCCTAACCCTCTCGGCAACCATTTTACCACAAGGACGAAAGCTGCGTATTCTCGTCGATGGCAAACTAATTCCAACGGTGAATAACCGGAAAATTGTCAGATCTAGCTCTCGTTCCAGGCGCATACAACCGAAATTGCCAACAAAGTACAGAGCCGTAGTCCTCAATTCGGCACTACTTGGCCAAAGACAAAGAAACGGTGTTGCAAACATACAAAGCCGTCCGGTTCTAAATGATGCAGTGCCTGTGTGCTCGCCGGGGACAATTGGTTCGCTGTGGACGAAACTAAAGACATGCCACAATACAACACCCTGGACCACCAGAGGATGTCTTCTGATGTCGCCAGAACATCACATCTACAGTGAAGCCGAAATGCTCCCAGTAAGGTGCTACAGTTATCAGCACTCGAACTTGCGTGAGCTGAAGGACCAGGTCCAGCACTACGCACAGCACCCAGTGTTGCCAACTTTTGAATTTCAAAAAGCACCAAACCTTGGAAAAAAGGGCGTTTTATCGTACTAAAAGCACTAAATTTTTTCTTTATCAAAGGATACTCTTTTTTCATAACAGTTTGTGGTAAACAAAAGGAAAAAAATAAACACTATTTACATGTATAAATAAATACCAGAGAGCTGCATGGATACACCCAAATTACATTTTAAGTCACTCGCTTTCTTTTCACATCTGCACACACTCGCACTCATTTATTTCCAAACATAACGTGCGATATCATTGAAAAAACATTGTCGGTTGAGTGAGTAATTCACACTATCAAGTGCTCGATTCAAAGAACAAGTGCTTGATTTGAAAAACAAGTGCATGGCATAACTGCTGTAATGAAAGTATCAAAGAAAAAACATTTGTAAAGACAATTTTTGTTAATTTTATTGGTTTCCTAACTGCATATTATAATGCAAAAATATCAACTGATTAAGGGCATCATCATTTGACAAAAGGTGGCATCTTTTGTCAGAAATAACATTTCCAGCAGAAGAAAAAACTCTTTCTGACGATGCGCTAGTTGAAGGAGTGGCTATTACTCTACGACTGAGTTTATGCAGCAGCGGCATTTCGCATTTGTGTACCTCCCACCAATTAATTATATCGAAGTCCGTATGAAAATATACCTCAATATTTTCATATCGCCGCAGCTCTGCAGTAGCTTTATCAGTTCTGCTCACAAAGGTAGGTTGTTTAAGAAGACCTGAAAACAGCTCAAGTTGTCTGAAGGTAACAAAGGTGTATCCGCAATTTGTGGTTCCGTTGTACTGTCAGAATTCTCAGTTAACGTTCTCATAATTTGTAAACATTTCTCTTTTGTGTACCTTTGCTCAGATTCGGTAAAGTTTTTGAGCTCCTTTGCTGGCGGGTATAAAAAAAGCACAATTTTGTGCAAATCTGTTAGTTTTCAATAGCAACTGTTTTTAAATAATAAAGCAACTTATTTTTCAAGTCCCTTATAAAGCCGATGTCTTCTGAGGTAACATTGCATTTCTTTTGTAGACTAATTATATAAATGTACGTCAGGTGCATAACTAAATAATTTAGTAAAACTAATATACTTAAAAAAAACACTTCATCAATATCCACTTTTTTCAAAATTGTCGTATTCTCTACTAATTGTTTGAAGTCATTGGGTGTCATTCGATTGCTCGACTTGCTTTTCATAACAGCATTTTTCACTCGCTTGACTTGATTTGGAAAGAGTATATCAATGCCATATTTGAAATCAAATGAGTACACTGCAGCTAAACATTGATTTCAAAACAAACTATGAATCTCACTGTTTGTACGGTGTTTCTCACTAACCTTATAGAGTTCACAGCAATGAGTTGATACTGTTTAGATGGAAGTGAGTAAACTCATGCTGTTGTCTGATAAATACCCATTCATGAAGTACTGCACATTAAAACTGGTACATCTGGAGAAAAAACAATCGAATCGCAACAAACGAAATTAAATTTTAAAGGGGAAGAGTAATACTTAATGATACCCTAAGTAGAAATGAGCGAAAAAAATTGTTGTTTTATAATATAACTCCAAATATTGCGAAAAACCGTGTTTTTACACTTAGAGGTTAGGATATCTCAAAATTCTGACATGGTAGAGAAATTCTGCAGCCAGTTTTGGATTCAGCACCGAAAAATCTACAAAAACCGATGCACTCAGGTGGCAAAAAGAGACAAAATTTTTCGAACTGTGTAATCAAGAAAATAAAGAAATAAATACTTAACTTATCTGCGTGCTAGCATTTTCCACGCGAATAAAATTTTACAAGAACGCAAGAACGTGGGTTTGCAACTTCATCTTTTTATCCATCACGCTTTGCATTTTAGTGCATTTAAATTTGTAGATTCTTGTAAATTCAGAAAATTTAGTTTAAAAAAAAAAGCACTAAAAAGGGCACTAGGCACTAAACCATTTTGTTTGGCGTTTTAATTTTTAAAAAGCACTAAATCTAGTGCTTAAAGCACTAAGTTGGCAACTATGACAGCACCCCTGGGACTGGGACTGTACAGACAGGTTATTAACGGTATTTGCAAACTCCAGTCAAGTGAATGCCATCATCAGTGCCAATCTCCACCTGTGGACGAGAGTGAGCTTCAACTGCCACGAGATACCCGCGTAACTCTGGCCCAACTCGCCTCCCAACATCGAAAATGAGTGTCCAGCATGTGGAGATTCCCCCCTTAACACCAACCACCTCTTCACATGCTCACTCAATCCAACTCAACTAACATCCCCCCTTTCCCTCTGGTTGTACCCCATCGAAATATCAAACCTCCTGGACCTACCGTTAGTTGAGCCTGCGGACAATTACGGGCTAAGTAAGCCCTTACAACAATAACAACAACTGTGTCTTTTATACATTATTTTTGAATGAAAACAGAAGAGAATCGCGCGATTTTTTAATTATTTTTATATTTTGTCGGGATTTTTGTCTGGATTGTGTCTTGTCGGGATTATGTATGGTCGGGATTTGGTCGTGTCCGGATTATGTCTGGTCGGGATTTGGTCGTGTCTGGATTATGTCTGGTCGGGATTTGGTCGTGTCTGGATAATGTATTTCGGGATTCTGTATTTCGGTATTTTGTATATCGGGATTTCATTATAACCCAATACGGGAGCACTCCATAATCCCGACTTTGAAGATCCCGACTAGACATAATCCAGACAATTTTTAAAAATCCAGACAAAACAAAATCCAGACAGGGCTTAATACAGACATAACAAAATACCGACCAAATAAAATATAGATAACACATTATTCCGACAAGACAAAATCCTGACAAATCAAAACACCGACAAAGCACAATCCAGATAGAAAAAAATACAAAGCGTCAGGAAATGAAGTTGATGACTTATGCTTAAATATAAACGGTTACCACTCCACATTTTTTCGCTTCTTCACTGCAAGGAGCCTAACCATCTCGGCAACCATTTTACCACAAGGACGAAGGCTGCGTATTCTCGTCGATGGCAAACTAATTCCAATGGTGAATAACCGGAAAATTGTCAGATCTAGCTCTCGTTCCAGGCGCATACAACCGAAATTGCCAACAAAGTACAGAGCCGTAGTCCTCAATTCGGCACTACTTGGCCAAAGACAAAGAAACGGTGTTGCAAACATACAAAGCCGTCCGGTTCTAAATGATGCAGTGCCTGTGTGCTCGCCGGGGACAATTGGTTCGCTGTGGACGAAACTAAAGACATGCCACAATACAACACCCTGGACCACCAGAGGATGTCTTCTGATGTCGCCAGAACATCACATCTACAGTGAAGCCGAAATGCTCCCAGTAAGGTGCTACAGTTATCAGCACTCGAACTTGCGTGAGCTGAAGGACCAGGTCCAGCACTACGCACAGCACCCAGTGTTGCCAACTTTTGAATTTCAAAAAGCACCAAACCTTGGAAAAAAGAGCGTTTTACCGTACTAAAAGCACAAAATTTTTTTTTTAATCAAAGGATACTCTTTTTTCATAACAGTTTGTGGTAAACAAAAGGAAAAAATAAACACTACTTACATGTATAAATAAATACCAGAGAGCTGCATGGATACACTCAAATTACATTTTAAATCACTCGCTTTCTTTTCACATCTGCACACACTCGCACTCATTTATTTCCAAACATAACGTGCGATATCATTGAAAAAACATTGTCGGTTGAGTGAGTAATTCTCACTATCAAGTGCTCGATTCAAAGAACAAGTGCTTGATTTGGAAAACAAGTGCATGGCATAACTGCTGTAATGAAAGTATCAAAGAAAAAACATTTGTAAAGACAATTTTTGTTAATTTTATTGGTTTCCTAACTGCATATTATAATGCAAAAATATCAACTGATTAAGGGCATCATCATTTGACAAAAGGTGGCATCTTTTGTCAGAAATAACATTTCCAGCAGAAGAAAAAACTCTTTCTGACGATGCCCTAGTTGAAGGAGTGGCTATTACTCTACGACTGAGTTTATGCAGCAGCGGCATTTCGCATTTGTGTACCTCCCACCAATTAATTATATCGAAGTCCGTATGAAAATATACCTCAATATTTTCATATCGCTGCAGCTCTGCAGTAGCTTTATCAGTTCTACTCACAAAGGTAGGTTGTTTAAGAAGACCTGAAAACAGCTCAAGTTGTCTGAAGGTAACAAAGGTGTATCCGCAATTTGTGGTTCCGTTGTACTGTCAGAATTCTCAGTTAACGTTCTCATAATTTGTAAACATTTCTCTTTTGTGTACCTTTGCTCAGATTCGGTAAAGTTTTTGAGCTCCTTTGCTGGCGGGTATAAAAAAAGCACAATTTTGTGCAAATCTGTTAGTTTTCAATAGCAACTGTTTTTAAATAATAAAGCAACTTATTTTTCAAGTCCCTTATAAAGCCGATGTCTTCTGAGGTAACATTGCATTTCTTTTGTAGACTAATTATATAAATGTACGTCAGGTGCATAACTAAATAATTTAGTAAAACTAATATACTTAAAAAAAACACTTCATCAATATCCACTTTTTTCAAAATTGTCGTATTCTCTACTAATTGTTTGAAGTCATTGGGTGTCATTCGATTGCTCGACTTGCTTTTCATAACAGCATTTTTCACTCGCTTGACTTGATTTGGAAAGAGTATATCAATGCCATATTTGAAATCAAATGAGTACACTGCAGCTAAACATTGATTTCAAAACTAACTATGAATCTCACTGTTTGTACGGTGTTTCTCACTAACCTTATAGAGTTCACAGCAATGAGTTCATACTGTTTAGATGGAAGTGAGTAAACTCATGCTGTTGTCTGATAAATACCCATTCATGAAGTACTGCACATTAAAACTGGTACATCTGGAGAAAAAACAATCGAATCGCAACAAACGAAATTAAATTTTAAAGGGGAAGAGTAATACTTAATGATACCCTAAGTAGAAATGAGCGAAAAAAATTGTTGTTTTATAATATAACTCCAAATATTGCGAAAAACCGTGTTTTTACACTTAGAGGTTAGGATATCTCAAAATTCTGACATGGTAGAGAAATTCTGCAGCCAGTTTTGGATTCAGCACCGAAAAATCTACAAAAACCGATGCACTCAGGTGGCAAAAAGAGACAAAATTTTTCGAACTGTGTAATCAAGAAAATAAAGAAATAAATACTTAACTTATCTGCGTGCTAGCATTTTCCACGCGAATACAATTTTACAAGAACGCAAGAACGTGGGTTTGCAACTTCATCTTTTTATCAATCACGGTTTGCATTTTAGTGCATTTAAATTTGTAGATTCTTGTAAATTCAGAAATTTAGTTTAAAAAAAAAAGCACTAAAAAGGGCACTAGGCACTAAACCATTTTGTTTGGCGTTTTAATTTTTAAAAAGCACTAAATCTAGTGCTTAAAGCACTAAGTTGGCAACTATGACAGCACCCCTGGGACTGGGACTGTACAGACAGGTTATTAACGGTATTTGCAAACTCCAGTCAAGTGAATGCCATCATCAGTGCCAATCTCCACCTGTGAACGAGAGTGAGCTTCAACTGCCACGAGATACCCGCGTAACTCTGGCCCAACTCGCCTCCCAACATCGAAAATGAGTGTCCAGCATGTGGAGATTCCCCCCTTAACACCAACCACCTCTTCACATGCTCACTCAATCCAACTCAACTAACATCCCCCCTTTCCCTCTGGTTGTACCCCATCGAAATATCAAACCTCCTGGACCTACCGTTAGTTGAGCCTGCGGACAATTACGGGCTAAGTAAGCCCTTACAACAATAACAACAACTGTGTCTTTTATACATTATTTTTGAGTGAAAACAGAAGAGAATCAAGACAAAAATCCCGACAAAATATAAAAATAATTAAAATCGCGCGATTTTTTAATTATTTTTATATTTTGTCGGGATTTCTTGTCTGGATTGTGTCTTGTCGGGATTATGTATGGTCGGGATTTGGTCGTGTCCGGATTATGTCTGGTCGGGATTTTGTCGTGTCTGGATTATGGCTGGTCGGGATTTGGCCGTGTCTGGATAATGTATTTCGGGATTCTGTATTTCGGTATTTTGTATATCGGGATTTCATTATACACCCAATCTCCACATGCTGGCCACTCATTTTGGATGTTGGGAGGAGAGTTGGGCCAGAGGGGTGTATAGTGACCACGACCAAATCTCGACCATACATAATCCCGACAAGACACAATCCAGACAAGAAATCCTGGCAAAATATAAAAATAATTAAAAAATCGCGCGATTTTTTAATTATTTTTATATTTTGTCGGAATTTTTGTCTTGATTCTCTTCTGTTTTCACTCAAAAATAATGTATAAAAGACACAGTTGTTGTTATTGTTGTAAGGGCTTACTTAGCCCGTAATTGTCCGCAGGCTCAACTAACTCTAGGCTCAGGAGATTTGATATTTCGATGAGGTAGAACCAGAGGGAGAGGGGGGATGTCAGTTGAGTTGGATTGAGTGAGCATGTGAAGAGGTGGTTGGTGTCAAGGGGGAATCTCCACATGCTGGACACTCATTTTCGATGTTGGGAGGCGAGTTGGGCCAGAGTTACGCGGTACCAAGTTTCCTGTTGTACGACAATATGAATGCAATTTTCTTTTAAATACTGTTGATTCTACACAGTTTCTTACATCAGCCGGAAGTTCATTAATTTTTCTTAATCCTTTATAAACAAGTTTTGCTGTCCCTTTTCCGTGGTAAAGAACGGAAATCTAAAATTATTTCTATTTCTAGTGTTTCTATTATGCACATCTCTATTGTATACCATATTCTTGCTCAAGTGTTCCGGTAAATTACTATTTCTAATATTAAAAATAAAAATCATTACAAAATAGAGAATACGCTGCTTGACACTGAGACATTGTAATTCGATCAACATATCATTTGTCGGAGTATCATATCTTTTATTTAAACTTTAACTATGGTGGTGAATACTTTGGACGTATTCTGTGCCGTGGTGGTAAATCTTACACCTTCGAATTTTAGTTAGAAATTTGAATACAAATAGATACTTTTATAATTATTTTTTTCTTTTAAACTAAGCTGCTAGATTTTTAAGTTAAAATAAATACAAAATTTAATTTTTTCTTTTGAAATCAACAAAAGTCGCATTTTATTTCACAAGGTTTTTTTTATTCACAAGAACGAAAACATCACATAGTAAACTTATAAAAAAATTGTAAAATAAAAATTAATCTAAAGCTTAAGGGCCATATTTTCACAGCCAAATATATGTATATATTTAAAGAAATAAAAGAGATCGTATTAAAGAAAAAGTTACATAAAGGTTGAGGAGTGGTAATTTTTCCACCAGCATCGGCATTTCTCGGCCTACGCTACACCTTCCACAGCAAAAACATAACTGATCAATAAGGACAATGAAATGAGAAGATACTGAGAGAATAAAGTTGCTGGAGCGCAACATAGGAGAGTAATTCAAAAATATTTAAAGAGGTTAAATTTTACCACCACCTCCGCAGTTAAAGGTTAATATAAATCTCATAGCTTTGTTTGCATTTTTTGTAAATTGTCTGATACGTTATCTGACACTAAAAACAGAATAGTAGGGCAGTAATTGAAATGGGGTTCCACAATGGTTTTATAAACTAGAATTTTATGTTTTTTCGATACAAATTTACATGATCTCCGTAAAAAGCCTATCCTTTTGCAATCCTTTGCTTCAAACCGTTAACATGATCTTCGATCTTCAATTTGTTATCAATAACTATTCCTAGATAGTTTAGTTTTTCTACTTTTTTAAGTTTACTATTTTCGATTTTTAGTGCATGAATATTGCTAGCAGGTTTTCTACTTAAAATCGTATATTTGGTTTTATCGGCATTTATCTTTAATTTATTTTGACACATCCACAGGTATATATTATCTAAATCCGATTGCATTTTTTGGATACCTACGTTTTAATTTTTGTCGCTTATCGTAATAAGAGTGTCATATGTAAACAATTTTATATCACTGTAGTTGACTGCTTTGATAATATCGTTGATATATATTTTAAATAATATTGGCGCAAGTACCGATCCTTGCGGAAGACCAATATCGACGAATTCTTCATTAGATATAGATTTTCCATTTATAAGTGTTTGCTGACGTCGATTGGAGAAATAACTTCTAAACCATTCTAGTGTCGTATCTCTTACACCAATGCTGTAAAGTTTATCCAGCATTATTTGTTGAGATATCGTTTCAAACGCTCGTTTTAGGTCCAAAAATACAGCAATTGCAATATTTTTTACATTCAGTTGGTGTTTCCATTCCTGAACCTGATTGCTCTGGGATAATTATTTTATTCAAATCAAGATATTTTTCAAGGTGCTCTTTTACAATTAATTCAAGTATTTTTTCATTTGAAGGCAAGGTATTTATTGGTCGTATTTTATTTGATTTTATTGTATTTTTGATTTTCTCAACAGGTATAACTGTAGATAGCTTCCAGCAAACTGGCATGTTAGCAGTTCTGAAGCTCTTACTAATCATATTTGCATAAAAGTATCCTGTGTATTGCCGCATATTTTATTTTTAAACTTTTTAACAACTTCTGTTACTGTGTCGGCTGTCACTTCCCCGAATTTAAAACAGGTGTGCACGTCGTATTCACGGTTTAAGCTATTTCTCACTATTTCCATCTCGTTGTTAATGTTTTTGATACTATTAACGAAAAATTTATTGAGTTTATCGGCTATTTCTTTTTCCTCTTCATACACAATATTATTAATTTCCGTTTTTTTTATGGGAAATTTTTCTTGGTTAAACTAACAGTGTCCTTTAAATATTTCCACTGTTTTGATTATTTACTGCAATTTTATTTTCAAGGTACTTGATTTTCCTAATTTTTATAATTTTTTATAGTTCATGTTTACACATTTATACTGCCTCCAATCACCACTTATTTGACAACTTTTATAGAAATTATTCTTAAACCTATTTAGTTCTGTTAACTCGCGATCATACCATTTGTTCATAAGTTTTACTTCAGTTTGTTTTTGAGATGTTAAACATTGCACAGCCTGAATTATAATATCGTTCAATGATTTAACTTTTCCTTCAAGTGATAGACTGTTCACTAAGTCCCCTTTCAGACACGTCAAGTCTTGCTTTCAAGTCTGCTCGTTCGTGGGTGAAGGAGGCGGGAAGAGAGGGGAAGAGTACAGATTCCTCCGTTCCGTCAATTCGTTTAAAGTTTTCTTGTTCTCTTTTAATCTTTTCGTTGCTTCCCATTTAAAGATCCAAGGACTTGAATTCAATAAAACTTGACGCGGGTGGAAGCAAAGAGAAAACACAAAAGAGAATGCGATAAAAATTGCTTTCAAGACTTGACGTGTCTGAAAGGGGACTAAGTTCAAGTTATAATTTCTAAAGACGTTAAGAAGATTCTCAGCACTGTAATATTCCCATGAAATTATACTTTTTATTATACGCATTTGGTATTCTTTCTCAGATAAGAAGTTAAAACCAATTGTTTCGTGGTCGGAGATTTTATTTCCTTCAAGCCTTTTGCAATTAATGTTATCAATATTTGAGTACAGCAATCAATCGTTCTGTGTCATGGATACGTTTTCTAGAGTACCATTTACTTGATTTCGGATGTATGTGTTTTTATACCCGAGCTCACTTGTGCACAAGGGTATTATAACTTTGTTCACATAACGGTTGTTTGTAACAGGAAAAACGAATCGAGATAGATATAGACAAATGTATACATAAATGATCAGAATGATATCACACGAATGATCACACGATAGCTCGAGTAAAAATTGAGATATCTTAACGAAAATTGGTACGTGCACTTCTCTCTGGCGTAGGACGGTATTGAAAATGGGTTAAATCGGACAATAACCACGCCCACCTCCCATATAACGGTAATTTTCAGAAATACTGAAGATTATTCACTCAAAATTGATATTTACAATAAGTTTTAGACGAAAACTAATAATATTATAATATAATAATATATTATTTCTTCCAAACCTGGCACAGTTGTTAACCTTGGTATAACATACGAAATGGCCGAAAATTTTTAAAATCGGACAATAATCACGCCCACATCCCATATAACGGTAATTTAGAGAAATACGAAATCTTCGATAAATCAGTAATTACTGAAGCTAATTTATTCAAAATTGACGCTTGCAATAATTCTTTACCAAGAAATACGTTTAGGATAAAATTTTGAAAAATGGGCGTGATACCGCCCACTTATGATCACATATATGTACCTCGGTAACCGTTTCACCAATTTGTACCAAACTCGGTGTGGTTATTGTGCTTGCCACATAGAAGCAAAATGTTGAAAATTATTGAAATCGAACTAAAATTACGGCCGCTTTTCATATAACGGTAAATTTCAGAAATGCTTGAAACTTCAATATTTCGAAATTTAAGGACGCTAATTTACTCAAAATTGATACACCCCGGCTTACCATGTAGCGGTAGCTTTCGGAAAGGTAAAAAACATATATTTAATACTTGCGCCGGGTATTTAATGTTCGGCTCCGCCCGAACTTAGACTTTCTTACTTGTTATTCATATCTATATTGAAATCTCCTACTACATTACTCTCACTTGGTTCAAATTTCTCTAAGACGATTTCGCTCAAGTAATTTAGAAATTCACAGTCATTACTATTAGGAGAATGATATAATAAGCCAATACACCATTTGTATCACTGTTCATAATTTTAACTACTATGCACCACACATTTTGGTTAATACTGCTATTGTATATTATTTTGTACTTCATTGTTTCATGAACATACATTAGCGCACTGCCCGTATGACGGCTGTGGGAGTCACATCTTATGGTGTTATCTATATATATATAAATGGTGTGGAAAATTGCGAAAAATTTGCGATTTGGCTAATTTTTTTTCAGTTGTTCGTAATTCTAAGGAGAAGGTTTTTACGAAAGAAAATTTTGGGAAAACCCTCCGGTGGACCAGGGAGCGATCTATTCCAAAAAATCGTATTTACGTTCCGATTTGCTTAAAATTTGGTGCGTAGGTAGGTTTTTGCCCAGATTGGTTGCAGTGATTCCTAGTCGCTGCCTAGGATACAATTAGCGCATTATTGCGCCATTTTGATGCACTTCTCGCGGGGGATAAATATCTTGTCTATGCACTTCCTATGTTGCTAGGTCGAACCATTTCGACTCTCTAATGAATCTGCCGATTTCGCTAATGGTAGCTCCTGATAGGTCGGTTAGTTCTGCTACTAGATGTTTTCCTAACGTCTTGTGTCTAATGTTCGAGAGGCCTGGACATTCACACGGGAAATGCTGGACACTTTCTTCGCTATCGTCTAGTTGACAGCTGCGGCAAATCATATTATGGGGTAGACCTATTTTTGCCGCATGTTTGCCTATGGGCCAGTGGCCCGTGATGGTTGCTAAAATACTAAATACCTCTGGCCTTGATCTCCTTAGCTGGTCCAAGGTTTTCGCCCTGTTATAGTCAGGCCATAGTTTTCTCACTATCTTGCAAGTCTGTATATCTGACCACCTGCGTCNCTCATCCGCTTTCTCATTGCCTTCTATGTTCCTATGTCCGGGAATCCAGACAAGAGAGACGGTATTTGACTGAGACACTGAGCGCAATATTACCTTGCATTCCCCAACTAGCTTGGATTTGGTAACCGGTGACGCTATTGCCAATAGCGCCGCCTGGCTGTCAGAGTATATTGTTGCTTTACCGCTGTGTCCAACTCTATTGCCTAGGATTTTGCAGGCTTCTAGGATCCCTAGGACTTCCGCTTGGAAGATGCTTGTATTATTTCCCAACCGTAGAGACGCCGAGTTCCTTGGAGTAGACACCTGCTCCCACACCGCACTCCATCTTGGATCCATCGGTGTATAGAGAGATCTTCTCTCGGTCGGCCACTCGGTCTCTTCTCCAGTCCCTTCTGGAAGGGAATAGCACTTGCACGTTACAGCTGAAGTCCAAATTGCCTACGATATAATCTGTCGTCCTATTTAATTGCATTTGATTTATGATCAACCCATGTCCGAAGTGTCTAGTCCTCCAAAGGCCCGACTCTCTGAGTCTGACCGCCGATTTCATAGCCACTTCTTTCAGGTGGAGATCAATAGGAATTAAATTGAGGATGGCGTTTAAAGCTTCTGCCGGGCAGGATCTTAGTGTGCCTGTTACTCCTGCGCTTGCTGCCCTTTGTATGCTTCTTAGCTTGCTGACATTATATTGTCTGCTTAGGCCGGGCCACCAAACTAAGGCGCCGTATGTTATAATTGGTCTTATGAACGCGGTATACATCCACATCACAAGTTTAGGATTTAGTCCCCAGTTTCTACTGAAGATTCTCTTGCAAGTGTAGTATGCTATGTAGGCCTTCTGTCTACGGAATTCGACATTGGTTTTCCAGTTAAGTTTGTTATCCAGCACGACTCCAAGATACTTTGCGCTGGGGGTCAATGAGAGCGCCTTGCCGTCTAGCGATGGTAGCTTGAATTGTGGTAGTTTGTGTCTGTTTGTAAATAGGATAAGTTCTGTCTTGGCTGGGTTCACATTTAGGCCGCTTCTCGTAGCCCAGGCATGTAGCCTTCCCAGGGTTCCTTCAAGGATTTCGCTAACGGTAGAGAGGAATGGACCTGTGGCTGCTATTACAACATCATCCGCATACGCCACAACTTTGACTCCCCCTCTATTGAGTTCTAGCAATATACCGTTCAGGGCTATCACCCATAGCAGTGGTGAGAGCACTCCGCCCTGTGGAGTGCCCCTGTTCACATGATGTATAATAGAGCTAGCCCCATTTGTTGCCTGAATGATTCTATTGACTAGCATCGATCGTATCCATCTACAAACACTGTCGTCAACACCAATATCTATCAAAGAGTCTATGATGGTGTCAACCTCAATGTTATTAAATGCGCCCTCGATGTCAAGAAATGCCGCCAGAGTATATTGTTTAAAGTGCAACGATCTTTCTATTAAGCTCACCACTTCATGTAAAGCAGATTCAGTGGATCTGCCTTTGATGTATGCATGTTGTGCTGTTGAGAGTGTCGCTTCACCTAACAGCGATCTTATATAAATGTCGAGAAGCCTTTCCATTGTTTTAAGCACAAAGGAGGTAAGGCTTAGGGGTCTAAAATCTTTTGCTATTTCGTGGTTTTTCCTTCCTGGCTTGGGTATGAACACGACTTTTACCCTTCTCCAGCTTTTAGGAATGTAGCACAAGGTAATAGTAGCCTTAAAAATAGTCTCAAGTAACGGTGCTATCTCTTCCTTCACCCTCTGGAGCATTGCTGGGATTACGCCATCTGGTCCAGGGGATTTGAAGGGAGAGAAGCTGTTAATAGCGTAAATAATCTTTTCCCTGCTCACGATCGAGTTCAACAGTATACTGCTAGTTGAACCAGGTTCAATTGACCCTGATGTGGGTGGATGTCGAATACATCCCGGGAAATGGAACTTGACTAACGTGTTTAGAGAATCACTAGCTGTGTTCGTCCACACCCCGTTTTCTCCCTTAATGAGTGTGATATTTGTGTGTTCTTTTGATAGGATTTTGCTGAGCCTGGCTGAGTCTTTAGAGTTCTCTATAGAAGAGCAGTAAGATTGCCAGGATTTAGTTTTAGATTTTCTCAATTCCTTTTTATAAGATCTTAGGGCGCTTTTATAAGGCGCCCAGTTTTTAGTTCTAAAGCAATCATTGTAGATTTTCCTTATTTTGTCTCTTTGGGCTCTGAGATCCCCATTCCACCAGGGTGGGGATTTCTTTCTTGCTGTACTAACTGGAGTTGATCTTTCAAAGGCTTTCTTCATAACCTCTTCTAGTTTATTTACTCTATTATCAAGGTCCTCAACTGTAGTGACAGTTGTATTTAGTGGGAGCTTACTTAGTTTATGCTTAATTGTGTTACTATATCTTTCCCAATTAGTCCTGTGGGGGTTTCTGTATTTTGAGGGGGTGCTGGAAATTCCGTGCAGATTAAAGAGGATCAGACGGTGATCAGACATTGAAGGCCTATCAGATACTCTCCACTCTTCTACAGACACGCTGTCGTTCTCTGACAACAGGGTTAGATCCAGCACCTCCTCCCATCCAGGAAACCGGTTTGAACTCGGGAATATGAATGTGGGTGTATTACCTCTATTGCAGATGCTTAAGTTAGTATTTAATAAGAAGTGTAGTAAAGACTCACCTCGGTCGTTCTCCGTAGAACTACCCCAAACTGGATGCCTTGCATTCGCATCGCAGCCGACGACTATAATTTGTCTGGGGTTTTTGGCTATTATCTCCTGGATTTCGGTTGGCGGACTGTCCCTATCGTGGGCCATGTATGATGAGACCAGGAGTATACTTGGCTGTCCGGTGGTCTCCACCTTAACCATTGTTGTATCTGATGTGCTGAAATTAGAGCAAAGGAATGCATTTATACCGTTCTTGATAAGAATACACGCCCGCGGTTTACCCACCTCGCTCTTATAGTAGAGTTTATAATTATTTATATTTAGTCCCATGATTGTATCGTGCTTGACCCAGGGCTCTTGAATTAGGCTAATGTCTATATCCTCCTCACTGAGAAGGACAACTAGATTATCTGTAGCACATTTGGAGTGCTGCAGATTTATTTGGGCTACTTTAAGTTTCCGGTTCAGGGTCATCTGTCAACTTCACACCCATGAGAAGCTCACCAGCTCCATCAACCCCGGGATATTCTTCTACTGGGCTAACCTCTCCGAGGAATACCCGCACTCTAGCCTTACGGATACCGAAGCAGAGCCGATAGTCAGCCTTCTCTAAGGCGTCCAGTTATTCCGCGCAAATAGCTAGCAGAATGGGCTTATTTGTAGGCCTTCTTGGCTCTTCAACTTTTATAAGCTCCCATTCCTCGATCGCCGGTATGTCTTTGTTATGTAGCTTAAGACACCGCAGCAACTTTTCGCCTGGTTCATCCATCGGAGGCAGCCAAATGCGCGCACGTGGTCTCCTTGGAATGTCCTTAGCTGGAATCAGCATGAGCTTCAAGCCGACAAAAGTGTCGCTGATCTTAGCGACGCATCCAGCAAGGAAATCCAGGGAGAACTGGTTCACGCACTTGACTACCCGGTATCCCCGTAGGGATTCCGACGAGTCGAACTCTGGGTGAGGACGTCACATCAATCTCCACCCATTTTTTCTGCACTGGCAGTGGTGTCTTGCTATTTTCATCTATTATCGCCGCCTGTAGGTGATCTCTGGCGACGTCACTAAAATAGCGATGCTTCGCGGGTGCAGCGGACTCCGCATCACCACCTTGCTTAGCCTTCTTTGCAATGGCCCTTTGGCCGCCTTCATTATGAGAGCGGTTCCGTTTCTTTGCTTCGGTGGCCTCGATTGTGGCTGCACGATCTGTCTGTAACTTTTCGTACTCTTCCACTATTTGCATGTATTTTGCCTTGTCTTCCTCGTCACGCTCATGTACCGTACCAGCCGCTGCATTTTTGTCAATTTTATTTAACATATACAGCGCCTCCTGGTACATCTTTCTCATGACCACGCCCGAGGGTTTCCTTTTCTTAGAGGCGGGATTGCTGCCTGCAACGGCCGCCGATTTGCTGGTTGTTGGTTGCTCGTCCGGAGTACTACGGCAGGCACTACCGGTGCTATTTTTGACTATTTGCAGAGTGGTCATACTTTGTCTGGCATCTTCCACCCTGCTGGTTTCTGGCGCTTGTACAACTGGGGTACTATGGCTGGCGCCACCAGGAGTACTTGCAACCATCTTACTTCTCTTTGGGGATTTGAGGAGCTGCTCCTCCTCTGACAGCGTTACGTCGTCCACTCCTTCGTTGGTACGCTGTTCATGTTGCTGTTGTTGGTTTGTTTGTTGTTTGTTTTTTGTTTGTTCTTCCATATGTGGTCCCACGAGTAGTCCGGAAAGGGTTAGTCGCTCGTCCGCAGAGCCGGGATGCGTAGAGAAGGCACTTCTTACAACCGACCTTGCCCGGGCATCGGAGGGGACCGTACGCGACCAGCCATTTTTTACTACCCGCTGGCCATTCATCCATCGGCACGGTTGCCTACACACCTTGGCTTGGGTAGTGTTGGTACGGTAATCCTGCCATTTCCACCTCCAGCAATAAAAACAACACTCCAGCTTGGATTGTTAAGGAATATTGCCGAAGGCTTCAATACCAGGCTTCCCTCTTAGTTCATGGAGGCATGATACAATTCACACTGTGAATTATACCATGACACCTTTTAAGCCCCCTACCCACGGCAAGACGACCAACGCTGAGGAGGATAAAAAGTCCAGCTTTTGACGTTGGAAAAATAAAACAAATGAAAGCCAAACATATAAGTAGAGAATTTTTCTAATATTTATACCCGAGCGCACTTGTGCACAAGGGTATTATAACTTTGTTCACATAACGGTTGTTTGTAACAGGCAAAACGAATCGAGATAGATATAGACAAATGTATACATAAATGATCAGAATGAAAAGATAAATCGATTAAGCGGTGACTGTCTGTCCGTCCGTCCGTCCGTCCGTCTGTCCATCCGTCTGTGCACACGATAACTCGAGTAAAAATTGAGATATCTTAACGAAACCTGGTACGTGCACTTCTTTTTGGCGTAGGACGGATGGTATTGAAAATCGGACTGTAACCACGCCCGCCACGCCTACCTCCCATATAACGGTAATTTTAAGAAATACGAAAACTGCGATATTTTAGTAACTACTGAAGATAATTCACTCAAAATTGATATTTACAATGAGTTTCAGACGGAAAACATGAATATTATAAATTTTTGGAAAATGGGCGTAGCCACGCCCACTTATGGTTACATGTGTATATCTTGGTAACCGCTGCACCAATTTCTTCCAAACTTGGCACAGTTGTTGGCCTTGGTACAGCATACTAAATGGCTGAAAATTTAAAAAATCGGACAATAACCACGCCTACCTCCCATATAACGGTAATTTTCAGAAATACGAAAACTGCGATATTTTAGTAACTACTGAAGATAATTCACTCAAAATTGATATTTACAATGAGTTTTAGACGAAAAATAAGAATATTAAAAAATTTTGGCAAATGGGCGTAGCCACGCCCACTTATGGTTACATGTGTATATCTTGGTAACCGCTGCACCAATTTCTTCCAAACTTGGCACAGTTGTTGGCCTTGGTACAGCATACTAAATGGCTGAAAATTTAAAAAATCGGACAATAACCACGCCTACCTCCCATATAACGGTAATTTTCAGAAAAACGAAAACTGCGATATTTTAGTAACTACTGAAGATAATTCACTCAAAATTGATATTTACAATGAGTTTTAGACGAAAAATAAGAATATTACAAAATTTTGGCAAATGGGCGTAGCCACGCCCACTTATGGTTACATGTGTATATCTTGGTAACCGCTACACCAATTTCTTCCAAACTTGGCACAGTTGTTGGTCCTGGTACAGCATACCAACTGGCCGAAAATTTCTAAAATCGGACAATAACCACGCCCACATCCCATATAACGGTAATTTAGAGAAATACAAAATCTTCGATAAATCAGCAAATTTTAAAGCTAATTTATTCAAAATTGATGCTTGCAACAATTGTTTGCCAAGAAATACGTTTATGGAAAAATTTTAGGAAATGGGCACCGCCCACTTATGATCACATATATGAATATCGGTAACCGTTCTACCAATTTGTACCAAACTCGGTATTTTTATTGTGCTTGCCACATAAAAGCAAAACGTTGAAAATTATTGAAATCGGACTAAAATTACGGCCGCTTTTCATATAACGGTAAATTTCATAAATGCTTGAAACTTCAATATTTAGAAATTTAAGGGCGCAAATTTACTCAAAATTGATACACCCCGGCTTACCATGTAGCGGTAGCTTTCGGAAAGGTGGAAAACATATATTTAATACTTGCGCCGGGTATTTAATGTTCGGCTCCGCCCGAACTTAGACTTTCTTACTTGTTTTAATCATTTTCTTCATAACTGCTGCTTCCGTGGATATTGCAACACACGGAATAGATGTAATAATGCAGCTATAGGAGCCACCTCATACCACAGAATTTATCGGCCGCCTATTTAAATAGTAGGGCTCGCTTGAAATATGTACATGAAGATGTATGGAGGTGCGCACACTACACCAACCTAATCGCTCCGACCAATTAGTTTTGGTGCAATGGAAAGACTAGCAAGCCCAACTAAATCGGCGGCCGATAAAGTCCGTGGTGTGCGATGGATCTAAAACATTTTAAACAAGAAATATTGCAGTCACATTTTCGTTTTTAGGATTTTTATTCATGTGATTAGCAGTGGCAAGAATTTATGTATGTATTAAATACGTATATCTATATATATAAAAATGGTATTAAAAATGTATAGTAATTCATCATTTGAGAACGGTTGGGCCGATTTGGCAAAATTTTTCTTTTAGTTGTTCGCAATTTCCAGGAGAAGGTTTTTACGATAGAAAATTTTGGGAAAACTTTCCGGGAAAGTCGGGAAACTGGAAAAATCGAAAATTGATTTTTTTTGTATAGAATTTTTCGTGCAATTACTTCGAGATAGCTTTCGAATAGTAAAATAGAAAATTCTGTAAAAGTCGGAAAAATCCAGCAGAACGCGAAATATTTGAATTTTTTTCGACGAGTTTTGTATTTTATAGCATGATTTGATGATTTTGGACAATGTTAAGGTGGAAAATTCGTTGTGAAGCTTGGAAAATTTCGGGTAATTGTGAAATTCATTGTGAACATGAATCAATTTATTTATTTATTTATTTAGAAATCAATAAACAATCGTTCTTACTGACTACTTACTGCTAAGGAACAAACCATTTATAAAACACTAAGGTAATATATAAAACACAATTTAATTGAGCAGAAAAGCACAGTTTAGGTAGTGAAAAATCAAAGTCAATAGAGTTCGAGACCTCATTGAGTTCACGAAGAGAACGGGATGCATTACACACATAGTTAGTTCTGAATCTGTCTAGATGGAATGGAAATTTACTACGTAAAGGCCTGGAAGGTACAGACAAGGTTATCCTTTCCAAAAGAGAAGAACAGTCAGTTTCTCCTATAATAATACCAAACAAAAAGGCAGCGACAAAATCGATCTTCTACTTTGTAGCGGTTTAAGATTAATTAGAAGCAATCGGGACTTATATGTCGGGACGGGATCAGAGAAATTCAGGGAAGAGAGAGAAAACTTTAGAAAAATTTTTTGTACACGCTCAATTCTGTTGATGGAAAATTGGTGGTAAGGTCTCCAAATAAACGTATCGTATTCCAAAAATAGAATGGACAAAGGCAGTAAATAGCAACTTACGGGTATACGGGTCCGTAAAGTTTGAGCTCCTTCTTCTTATGAAGCCAAGAATGGGGTACGCTTTAGATAGTATAAAGTCTATATGATTTAAAAATGTAAAACGCGCATCAAAACCAACAGGTTGAAGTATATTATCCGCGATTCTATAACATGTAGGAAAAATGTTAGGTGTTTCCGAATAGGTGAGCTTGAAGCACTTGGTAATGTTAAGCGATAGGCTAGAGACACTGCACCAACTAACTAATGTATCAACATCGGCCTGAAGTTTGTATAGAATCTGTATTGAATCCGTATAGATGCAATCGACTTGATACCCTGCTGAGAACGCTGCAATACAGTATTCAGTAAAAACAGCTAAATTGGAAACTGTTGACCTGCCTGTAACAAAACCATGCTGGTATGGTGAAATTATACTTCTAGTAGCAAAATACATATTTTCTTTGACAATACTTTCAAACAGTTTGGAAACTGTCGAAAGCTTCGAAATTGGTCTGTAATTACGGACATCATTTTTTTACAACTTTTGAAAAATGGAGTAACAACTGTCCTTTTCCAATCATCGATAAAAATACCGGAAGCTAACGATCTGTTAAAAATTAACTTGAGAGGCAGAGTGAGAGCAGAACAACGTTTGAGAAGTACAACTGAAAGTCCATCATCATCCGTTTTTGTGGAGGGTTTAAGGGCTAAAATACCCTTCTCAATATCTTCCACTGACAGACTTAAACAGCCAAAGTTCAGGGACGAGATATCTTTAAAAGAGCGAGAGCAGTTGGAGTCAGATTCATCACTAACAAAGTTTGATTTAAAGAAATCTGCAAACAGGTTCACCACTTCCGAAGCACTGGTAGCTAGTTTATCGTCCAGAAAGACAGCAGATGGAATCCCAGAGCTAGACTTCCTGGTTTTAATGTATTGCCAAAAAAACTAGGGCAATATTTAATACTGCATTCTACACTTAAAATATAGTTCTTATATAGAAATTTGTTCAAACAATTGAACTTTTTTGAGTAACGTTGATACATTGCATAAGCATCCTCTTTGTTGTGTTTTTTAAGCTTCTTAAAGAATTTATTACGCTTATTTTTAAGACTTTTTAGATCACGCGTGTACCACGGAAGCTTGTACTGCCTCCTTTTAATTAAAGGGATATTTAGGCGACAGATCTTAACCACTTGCGATTTAAAAATAGAAAAACATTGGGCAACATCCGAGCTTATGAACAATTTTTCCCAGTCAACTTCAATTAAAGAGTTATCAACCCGAGAAAAATCACATTTATTATAGTTAAATGCTAGTTTTTCCTCTTGAACGCTCGTATTGAATTCATAAGCATTTAATTTAAGTACCAAGGCAATATGATGCTTATCCGTAGGTGATAACGAATTGAGACATTCAGAAAGTTCGAAATCAATATTGTCACTGACAAAAATGAGATCTAGAATTTTATTGAGTTTGTTTCAAAAGCAATTAACCTGCACTAAGTTAAGACTTAACAAATTATCTGCAACATAAGAATCGATCACTGAATTGGTATTCATAGGTATAAGACCAGATTTAGATAGCTTATCAGACCAGGTAATATTTGAAAGATTGAAATCGCCAAAAACACATAAGTGGTCTCGTTCTAAATGACTATGAACTAAAGATGTAATACAAAGTAATTGCTGAGCCGTTCGGACGTGTCTACCAACGTGTTGGTACCAACGGAAATACTGAACTTTAAGTTGCTGCTCGTATGCGGTGGCTGCATTATCCTCATTTGAGTCATCAGTCACTGCTAATAGCATAGTTGAGTATGTATCTAAACATGCTAATATCAGTAAGGGCCAACTGTTATGCTACAAGTTGGTAAAAAATGATGCTGATCTAAAGTCTATTACGAGAGTAAATTTCAAGCTTGGAGTTCCAGACTCGTTCTATTCGAATCTTTTGTCATCTGATCTTTGGCCAGTTGGAGTAAATGTACGTCCATTTCTTTATTTATAGTTGCCTCATATACTCCTCCAAATAGTGTTGATAGCCTGAACTTGCTGCAAATTAACACATTTAAAAACAAGCTCGATAGATTGTTAGATCTGATCTTTGTTAGTGACAATATAAATTTTAATCTGTCTAAATGTTGCTCTCCAGTCACGTCCCCGGATATGCATCATGTTGCTTTGGTTCTTAATGTAGAATTTTATGAGTTCACCTCTAGTAGATAAAATTGCCTTCAACTTTAAACGGTGTGATTTTGCAAGCCTAGACAGTTTATTTGCCGAGTTTAGTTGGGAAGAGCAGCTTTCGGGCACTGATTTCGCCGAGTGCTATGATGCTTTCATGTCAGTGGTGTATAATACGTGCTTACTCAATATTCCTACTATTAAAAGTAAGCCCTATAAACTCTCCTGGTATACTAAAGGGCTAAAAAAAGTTAAAAACCTTAAAAACAAATATTATAAGAAATTAAATTAACTAATAACCAAGTTTTCTATGAAAAATATCGCCAATATCTGAAGGAATTTAACTGTTTGGATAAATTCTTGTATAGAAACTATATTCTTAGGTTCGAAATCAATATTAAGTCTGATCCGAAGGCCTTCTGGAACTTCATCAAGTCGAAAAAAGCGTGTTCCACAATTCCATCATCAGTCGTCTTCAACGGAAAATCTGCATGTTCTCCACATGATGCTGCAAACCTCTTTGCTGATTTTTTTAAATCCAATTTTATTTCAGATGACGATTTTTCTTTCAATAATCAAATATTGAATCTGAATTTCGCACTCAGTTTTGGTTCGGTTGTACTTACTTCTGATGATATCTTAAAAGAAATTTCGAAGCTCAAAAACTCATCGCAAACGGACTTTGATGGTCTCTCGGCTCTTTTATTAAAAAGTTGTCCCGCTCTGGTACTTCCGTTGAAAATGATCTTCAATAAATCTTTGTATTTTGGGAAATTCATTGATGCCTGGAAACTGGCTTCAATAACCCCTATATTTAAGAATGGCAACAAGAATGATGTTAGCAATTATAGACCTATTTCGAAACTCCCAAATGTATCTGAGCTCTTTGAAATTGTCGTAAAAGATAAAATGTATTTCTCAGTTAAGAGTATGGGTCGTTCCACAGTTACAAATCTGGCAGTCTTTAGCGAATATTGCATCTCAGCATTTTTTTCAGGATGCCAAGTTGATTGCATCTACACCGACTTTTCGAAAGTCTTCGACAAAGTTTCGCACATAGTGTTGGTTGACAAACTCGCATGCCTTGGCTTCNGTTTAGATTAACTAATAACCAAGTTTTCTATGAAAAATATCGCCAATATCTGAAGGAATTTAACTGTTTGGATAAATTCTTGTATAGAAACTATATTCTTAGGTTCGGTTTGATTGACAAACTCGCCTTGGCTTCCACTCAACCTTTCTGCAATGGCTCAAGTCATACTTGAATCGACGACGGTGTGTTGTAACTGTGGATAACGCGCAATCAGAACCTTTTTTCGCTACTTCCGGAGTTCCACAAGGTAGCGTTCTAGGTCCCCTGCTTTTTATATTATTTATAAATGACATCGGTTCTTGCTTTTCTTTTGCTAATTTTCTTTTATATGCAGATGACTTGAAGATTTATTCAACTGTTAAGAATTCTTCTGACATGAAAAAGATCCAATCCGAGTTGGATAACTTTTATTTGAGGTGCTTAAGATCTCATCTCTCATTAGATATTAACAAATGCTTTTACGTAGCATTTTCAAAATCGCGAAATTTATTAATAACTCGGTATAGTTTATCTGAGTGTAGTTTGCACTCAGTTAATGAAATCAAGGACCTTGGTGTTATCTTTGACGGCAAATTTTCATTTAGCAGCCATATTAATTTTATTATATCGAAAGCATATGCTATGCTTGGCTTTGTGCGGCGGAATAGCACCGAATTTTCCGATCCGTACACTTTAAGACTGCTATATACATACCTCTTTCGTACGTTCTCACCTGAAGTATGCAGCAATAATCTGGCGTCCGTTCCACCAGCTCCATATCAATAGGATTGAACGCGTTCAGAAAGTGTTTCTCAAATTTGCCTTACGATCACTACGCTTTTCTGATCCCATACCCTCGTATAATGCGCGCTTATCGCTGCTCAATCTAAAATCGTTAGATAAAAGAAGGTCAACATTGTCTCTAACTTTCATTTTTTGCATTATCCAAGGATCTTGTGACTGTCCGCAGCTTTTGGATAGAATAAATTTTAATGTACCGAGGAGGTATCTGCGTGCTTCCCTGCCATTCTATGCTGAAAATTTCAGAACGAATTATGCCCGTAATGCACCCATTGGCCGTGCAATTTGCGAATTTAACCAGATCTCAACTACTATCGACCTTGATTTTTCTCTACCTAAGTTAATTTTTATCAATATTCTAGTTTAAGCTTGATTTTTAAATAGTCTGTAAGAAATTATGCTTTCGTAGACTGATTGTTAAATAAATAAATAAATTAATTAATAAATAAATAAATATTGTCCGTATGAGCCTTATAAATATCGTAATTACTCCCAGGAGGGATGTATGACGCGAGTGAATATAAAGAGTCCGAACCTGAGTAACCATTAGTACAAACACATATTTGATCTAAAATTTAATCATGATTACTTAGCGAAACCTGGAAGACATTAAGATACCGACGTACTGCAATGAGGACTCCTCCACCAATNGAGCCTTATAAATATCGTAATTACTCCCAGGAGGGATGTATGACGCGAGTGAATATAAAGAGTCCGAACCTGAGTAACCATTAGTACAAACACATATTTGATCTAAAATTTAATCATGATTACTTAGCGAAACCTGGAAGACATTAAGATACCGACGTACTGCAATGAGGACTCCTCCACCAATATTCAAGCCCGTTCTGATGACATCACGATCTTTGCGAAAAACGGTAAATAAGTTCGGATCGAAATATTCAAAATCAAAGAAATTTGAATTCAGCCAGGTCTCAACAAAGATTATTATGTCGAATTCCGAGACTGCACTACGGGAACATATGACATCCGACTTAGGTAGGTAGGTACACCTCCCATATTTTGGAAGTAAATCAAGAGACTCTTGGGCGATGGCTCAAATTTACTAGAGTTGGCTAGGTTGGATTTTTTGGTTGTTCTTCCCGTTGAAAAAACTTAAAGGGACTTACTTCGACATTTGCTGGCCAAAGCGCAGGATCTATGACTTTATCATATAGCGAAGTGTTAACACCCAATTTAAAATTCACCTTCCTAAAGGAAGAAATATCTGCATCCCTTTTGATGAGCTTGAAGCAGGAAAGATAATCTTTATCAATGCCGGTATTTCTGGCAACGAAGGACAGTATATTTTCCTCAGTAACACGGGCTTAAATGAAGACAAATGTAACCATCTTCTTGAAGGAAATACATCCAGATCTTTGCTACTATTCCGGCCGAATACAATGTCCCGCTCAGCTTTTTTCTTTTTGCGATTCTTATTTTGTACTGATTCCCACTGTGTTTCAAGGAGAGAACCAGCAGAAACTGTAGCAGAAGACATAGGTTTCGACGAAGAAGAAGAAGCATTAGGCATATGTTTGTGATTATCGCTCATAAATGGCATATCAGTCGCAGAAGTCAAACTGCCGTATATGCCAGTGGCAGCGGCAGCCGCCTGTGAATATGTATTAGCTGAGGCAGCAGCGGCGTAAGTAAGCAAGCCACTGGTCTGAGTTGTAGCTACGGACGTACAGTTGGAAGCCGGCAGAGTTGAATCTGGATAAACAAAAGAAGAATTGTTGTTGTCGGCACAAACATCGACACGATGACTATTAAGCAAGCTGGTGTTTACGGCAGCGGCAGCGCTATCAGAAGCAGCATATGAATTTGTAACAGCAGAAGCAGCAGCGTGAGTAAGAGAGCCACTAGCCTCAGTTGTAGAGTTTGAACCCTGCAGGGAAACCGCGGACTAGTGAATCAAATTTCTAGTTTCGTACTAGGTCTTTATCGCCAAAAAGGAACTATTCCGATAGGAACTAGATCCCCACCAGTCCAAAATCAGCAAAAAGTGGTACTTTTAAAAAACTAATTTTTTTCAGTTTTTTTCACTATAAATCTTTATCTAAAGTGACGAATTTAGAAATGGTTGGGAACTATAGAAAAAGGGATGTAGAACGAACTAGATCTTATTTGTCGAATTTAGAACTAGTCGGAACTCTCGAATAAGGGATGA